>NC_138048.1:45621922-45894654 GCF_964194185.1 Rhinolophus hipposideros | reverse complement strand
TGCGTGCTGCAGACAAGTGCGTGTCAGAGGGAGGAGGAGAGAAAAAGAAGAAAATTGACTTTCTTGGAAAGATTTCACCATGGAACTTTATTATTTGGTTTTAGATATTGGGGAATTCATAAAGCCAACTGAAACGTGCTTTGGATTATTTGTTGCTGTATTCGTACTGACCTTTATTTCAGATTATAAATGTGGCTCTTCCATTTTCTTTTGTGGATACCTGAAATAATCTTGAGTAGGCTTTGTCTTGCTCTCTTTAGTTTTTTTTTTTTTTTTTAAACCAAGAAACATGTATTCTTCTGGCTGGAAGTTGTTAACGATTCCAGGCCACACTGATTCACTGTATAATGTTGATCAAATTAATCTCTCACAGGTCTCAGCTTCCTTATCCATATAATAAGCTAACTGGAGTAGATAAGCTTAAAAGGTCCCTTTCACTTTTGATTCAGTGATTAGGGGGACGTTAGGGAACTTTGATAACACTATTTTAGTAGAGGATATGAACCAGGCAAGCATACCTTTCCTGAGGGAAGAAGAGGAGGTGGTGGATGTAAATTATATATTTAGGCAGCTTGACTAGAAAAAAGAGTGAAATTTGACAATGATTAGAGGAGGCAGCAGGTTCAAGAGAAAATTTTCAAACTAACAATAGATCTTTGCCTTTTTGAAGGCACAAAGGAAGGGATCCAAGAAAAGGAAGCTCTTGAAATGTGAAGTGGTTGAATGATGGCACAAACAAGATATTGGTGAGAGGTTGACAGATGATTTAAGGCAAGGATGCTTCCTGTAGGATGGGAGAGAAAGCTGGAAGGATAGGAAAGGATGGACACTCTAGTGTTGTAGAGAGAGAATCCTTTCAATTTCTTTTAGTAAAGATGAAAAGTGAGATGTTTGCAGAGTTGGAAGGGCAGGATGGAAGAAGGAGTTTAAGAAAGATAGACGAATCTTTGGATGAGCTGTTAGTCTACTAGGAACTCAGTGAGAGATGAACAATGGAATACCTGTTGGAAGTTGGACAGTGAATTGTAAAGCCAACCTTTTTTGTTCATTTTGTTTTATATTTTTATATTTGTGATTTTTGTTCCCCAGAGGCTCTGGTGTCGGTCACTGGTACTGTATGTAGCACCTTGCTTTGTGCTCACTTTTTTGTGACCTGCTTTCTCAAGAACCTGCTTATGAATCAATGTTTAGAAAGCATTCTGTCACTTTGAGGGTATAAAAGAAAATGTGATTAAAATAAAATTGATCTTCAATGGGCAGTGTATTATGAAGTACTATGTTGCAAGTTTATATTTCATATATGACTTAATGTAGCATTATACATGAGGAGACAGTTTGACTTTTTTATTTAACAAGTGATATAGGGTGAATAGAAAAATTGAATATTTTTCTAAACATTCTGCTCTGTCACTCCTTATGGAAATTTTTCAAGAAGCTTATATTTGTGCTGCTTTTGCTTGTAGCCCTGAAGACGTGAAGGAACCCCTTGTAGCTTTGTTTCAACCACTGATTGAACATAGAAAGGGTGTGAGATGAAATTAACTCTAAGATTGCTACGTTCCATGTGATTCAAGGGGGCACATACTGAGTAATTTTAAGATTACAGACATAATTGTGATAGGTGCTTTACAAAATGGTTTTATCTCTGTAATTATCTATAACCTCATTATTCAATACTACATTTTGAAAGGATTCACTCTTTTAAAAATAGTCTTACACATCTGATTTCCCTTTTTAAAATCTTATTTTAACCATTTCTTATTTGGAATAAGTTATACATTCACATGGCTCAAATTTCAAAGAAATAAAAATATAAAATAAAAGCATACTTAATGAAAAGTTTTCCTTGGTCCCATTCCTCCAATTTGTCTCTTTCACAGGCAGGCAGTTAAAGTGGCATTCTAGAGTTGTTTTAAGTGTATACAATCAAATACGTTTATAATCCACCCCCAGTTTTTATACAAGTAGTAGCACACTATGCCTGCATATTTCCTTATCCTTTTTTTTATGTCTGCATAACATTTCATTGCATTGTTATACCATAATTTGTCCTCCCTATTGGTGGATACTTAGATGATTTCCAGTCTTTTACTATTATAAATAATGGTAATGTGAATAACTTTATACATACATTTTTTTTTGTTGCATATGTACCAAGGTTGCTTAATTTACTTTCGGTTAACCACATAAAATAAAGATTAAAATGGCATATTTTGGGGGAATAAATATAGATTAAAGTGCAAGTTGAAATTTAAGGTTTTATCCAGGCATCAAAAAGAAATAAAAACCATAAAGCTGCAGTGAACATCAGAGCACATACATCTTTACGGATAAATGTTTTCAGATTTTTTGGGTAGATACCCAAGAGAGGGATTGCTGGGTCATATGGTAATTCTGTTCTTAATTTTTTGAGGAACCTCCACACTGCCTTCCATAGCGGCTGCACCAGTCTGCATTCCCACCAACAGTGTATGAGGGTTCCTTTTTCTCCACAGCCTCTCCAACGCTTGTTACTGTTTGTCTTGTTGATGATAGCCATTCTAACTGGGGTAAGGTGATATTTCATTGTGGTTTTTATTTGCATTTCTCTGATGATTAGTGATATTGAGGATCTTTTCATATGTCTGTTGGCCATTTGTATGTTCTCTTTGGAGAAATGTCTATTCAGATCCTCTGCCCATTTTTTAATTGGATTGTTTGTCTTTTTGTTGTTGAGTTGTGTGAGTTCCTTATATATTTTGGATATTAGCCCCTTATCGGAGATGTTGTTTGCAAAAATCTTCTATTCGGATGGTTGCCTGTTTATTTTGTCAGTGGTTTCTTTTGCTGTGCAGAAGCTTTTTCGGTTGATATAGTCCCGTTCATTTATTTTAGCTTTTACTTTTCTTGCCTTTGAAGTCAAATTCCTAAAATCCTCTTTGAACCCAAGGTCCATAATGTAATACCTATCTTTTCTTCTATGCAATTTACTGTTTCAGGTTTTATGTTTAGGTCTTTGATCCATTTTGAGTTAATTTTTATATACGGTGACAGATGACAGTCTAGTTTCATTCTTTTGCATGTGGCTTTCCAGTTCTCCCAGTACCATGTATTGAAGAGGCTGTCTTTTCTCCATTGTATGTTTTTGGCTCCTTTGTTGAAAATTATCTGTTCATATTTAAGTGGGTTTATTTCTGGGTTTTCTGTTCCATTGGTTTGTGTGTCTGTTTTTCTGCTAATATCACACTGTTTTGATTATTGTTGCTCAGAAAAACCTTACTTGGTCATCCGGTGGTTGAAAGTCTAATATTTTGTCTTATTTAAAAAGAAATGAATTTGGGGCTTTCCTTTAAAGAAAATAAGAGATAAAATACTTCAAACTGATTCTTGTATTTTTGGGCAAATAACATATTATGGGTGCAGATAATTTTAATTCCCCATATATGAAAAGCCAAGTTAGATCTTATAGTTGTCATATTTTTCCTTTTTTTTTTTTTTTTTTTAAAAAATGGATTTTGAAGTATTGGAGTATTCGACTTTATTTTTTGTAAGATAGAAGAAATCTGAACAGATAAATCAATACAGAGCTGGTAAAAATCATCTTGAATTGAAGTTACAGGATGTTTGTGTTCTGGATTGACTTACAGTTTGATCATTCTTATGTTTCTCGTATTTAGCCAGTGGTCCTTAATAGCTATAAAAGAGATGATATACGACCAAACATAAATCAGTTTAAAATCTTAGGACTGTCAATTTCCCCAGGGCATTGCCTCTGATCACCTGAATAGTAAACCAACTGATGAGGTCATAAGCTGACTTGTCTTACATTTACTAGCTGTTATACATGCTCCCTAGGTATGTATACAGAGGTTCTCAAAATGTTGTTTTAGAAGTTAAAATATTTAAATAATTATGATACATATTGACTTAAAAACTGAAAATAGAGATTGATGCCATCACAATCTTACTGAACTTGAAGAGTTTGTATGAAGCAATGAAGAAACACTGATATTGGGGAAAGTTAAAGAGGAAAAGGGATACTGGAGATTATAATCAGTGTCTCCTACATCTTATTTGGAAAAGTAGTTGTTAATTATCAGAACCTCTTTGGGAGCTCTTAGTGTTTATTTGTTATGTACAATACCTTATATTCAGTGCTTCACACAGTAGCACAGGAAGCCCACAGTATATTATGACTTAATTATTATTGATTGAAAATTTTTATAGCAGCCACATTCTAAGGCAGCTCTCTAGAGTCAGTAGGAGAGCTGAAAGAAGATCACGTTTGCATCTGTTTCCTAAACTGTTAACTTAGTGGCATCGCCAGACTGAGAAATTGTCTGGTATAGTGGTCAGAATACAGACTTCCAGGCACCACTCCAGATGTACTGTCTGAGAATCAGGAACAATTTGTGATTAATAAGTAGTGAAGTCATTTGGAAACTGGTGAGGACATCCGGGAGTAGAGGGGCACAGCGTTGTGAGAGTGGTTTGAAGAAGTGGCCAAATCATACATAGGCTTTGCTACCAAATTGCTCCTTATAAAGTTCCCACCACAGATCTAGTGCTGGATCAGTGGTTTCCCTTGTCCTTGAAATGCTAACCTGACCTGACCCAGAGCTGCAGAATTTCAGATTAGAGAGACACTTTAATCTTTTCTAAGAAGCTGAGCTTGCTTCAAGCTTTATTAACTTAGTTCATGATTATCTAAAATAGTCTTAGTCCTGTTTACCATCGATAACTACTTATGGTAGTCCTGCAATAGTGAGGCCAAATGGCAGGATCCAGGCCCATATTGCCAGTTACCCGTGGGTAAGTCTACTTGGACATCCTGTAGACGCCTCAAACCTAACAGGCCTGTAGCTGAGCTCATCCTCTTGCCCCAGAACTGATCCTCAATCTTTCGTTCTCTCAATGCACTAGACATTGGGCACATTGAGGCGCAGTGTCAGTATCAGTATCAGTCACTGTATCCCAAACTCATCTTCTAACATTTTTGTCTCACCCTTTTTGTCCCCCAATTTTTTCAGTCCCCTAACCTCTTTACTATTACATACACCTTTTCATTACCTTGACTGTGGTTTGCTTTCCCGCCTCCATCCCTCTTTCCACACTGTTTCCCTCTTCCAAGCCTTTAAAGCCCTGTTCAGGTGTCGTCATTTCTATGAAATCTTGTAGGTTGTCTCCAGACAAAATTAATTCCTCTCTTCTCTGTACCACTTTGCACACAGAGCACTGACTGACCTTAATTCATATGCATACATGTTTGTCTTAGACTTGTGGGCTATGAATTCCTTGGGTATTGAGCCCAGTATATTTTTTGTCCTTATATTCTAAACATAGTCCTTGGCCTAGGGTGGCTTTAGGCAATGTTTGTTGCAGTAAATGGAACCAAAATTGGCAGCCAGTGCTGCTGGGCTTTGGTAATTCTTAGGAACTTGGACTGTTCGGAATGTATATGTTTGGTTCTTTGGAGGCGCCAGAGTCAGTCCAGTTGTAGACCAAAGTTTGGGCTATAGACACAGGTTGATGTGAGCGTAATTGCTCAACTTCAAATATGCCTGGCCCCATCTGTCATCAGATAGCTTTAGCGCCAGCTTTTGGGAATTCATACAGGTTTGCTGTTTGGCGAAAACCAGCTTTATTGAGATATAATTTATACACTATAACATTTACCCATTTAAAGTGTATAATTTGATGGATTTCAGTATATTTACAGATTTGTACAACTATCACCATCATCTCATTGTTGAACATTTTTATTACTCTGGAAAGAAAACTTGTACCCATTAGCAATCACTTCCCACTCTCTCCCAACCCCTCCTTGTACGGGGTAACCTCTAATCTACTTAATGTTTCTGTAGAGTTGACTGTTCTTGACATTGCATGTCAATGGAATTATACATTATGTGTTTTTTTTTTTTGTGACTGGCTTCTTTCACTTAGCATAGTGTTTTCAGGGTTCATCCATACTTTAGCATGTATCAGTGCTTTATTCTTTTTTATTGCTGAATAATATTACATGTGTGGATACACAGGTTTCTATTTATCCATTCATCAGTTTTATGGGCATTTAGGTTATTTCCCCCTTTTTGCTATCATGAATACATCTATGAATATGTATTACAAAGTTTGTGTGCACGTGTGTTTTCATTTTTCTTGGATATGAATATATACTCAGGAGTGGAATTGCTGGGTCTTGTGGTAACTCTGTTTAACTGCCAGACTATATTCCAAAATGGTTATACCATGTTACATTTTCCCCAGCAATGTATGAGGGTTCCAGTTTCTCTACATCCTCACCAGCACTTGTTATCATCTTTGTATTGTAGGCATTCTAATGGGTTTGATATGTAATCTCATGGTGTTTTTGCATTTTCTAATAACTAATAATGCTAAGCTTCTTTACACATACTGGCTATTTGTATGTTTTCTTTGGAGAAATGTCTTGTTCACACCCTTTGCCAATTTTAAAAAGATTTTTGTTAAAATATAGCTAACAAAATATTATATTAGTTTCAGGTACACACCATAGTTATTCAACATTTATAGACATGAAGAAGTGATCACCATAAGGCCAGCAACCACCTGACACCGTGCCACACTATCACAATCTCATTGACTGTATTCCCTCTGTGTGCATTACATCCCCATGACTTATTTGTTTTATACTTGGAAATTTGAACCTCTTATTCCCCTTCGCCTTGCCCCACCTTTTAATTTCTCAATTACAGTTGACATTCAATGTTATTTGATATTAATTTCAGGTGTACAGCATAGTTGTTAGACATTTATATAATTTAAGAAGTGATACCCCTAACTGGGCTAGTACCCACCTGGCACTATACATAGGAAGAGAGAAGTGGGGGAGAGAGCAAGGGCAAGAGAGCTCAAGGGCCAGAGAAAGCTTGAGGGCCAGAGAGAGCTAGCAGTTTTTTAAAAGTCTATTTTGTTGGGTATAAGTATTGCTACTCTAGATTTCTTTTTGCTCGTTTCCATTTTCATGAAATATTTTTTCTTATTGTTTTACTTGCAGTCTGTGTGTGTCTTTTTATCTGAAGTGTGTCTCTTGTATACAGCATATGTAAGGGTCTTGTTTTCTTATCCATTCAGCCACCCTGTCTTTTGATTGGAGCATTTGATCTATTTACGTTTAAAGTAATTGTTGATAGATATGTAGTTATTGCCATTATGTTATTCATATTTTTGATTTTTCCCCCCTATCTTAAGTTCCTCTAAGATTTGTTATAATACTGATTTGGTGGTGATGAACTCCTTTAGCTTTTTCTTGTTGGGAAACTCATCTGTCCTTTGATTCTGAATGATAGCTTTGCTGGGTAGAGTAATCTTGGTTTTCATTACTTTGAATATTTCATGCCAATCCCTTCTGGCCTGCAAAGTTCTGTTGAGAAATCAGCTGATAGTCTTATGGGAGCTCCCTTGTAGGTAACTGCTTTTCTCTTGCTGCTTTTAAGTTTCGTTCTTTGTCTTTAACCTCTGGCATTTTAGTTATGATGTGTCTTGGTGTGGGCCTCTTTGGGGGTCATCTTGTTTGGGATTCTGCACTTCCTGGACTTGTATATCTGTTTCCTTCACCAGGTTAGGGAAGTTTTCTGTCATTATTTCTTCAAATAGGTTTTCAATTCCTTGGTCTCTCTTCTCTTTCTGGTACCCCTATTATACGAATGTTGGTATGCTTGATGTTGTCTCAGAGGCCCCTTAAACTGTCCTCATTTTTTCCTTTTTGCTGTTGTGATTGGGTATTTTCTGTTACCTTTTCTTCTAAATTATTGATTCGATACCCTGCTTCATCTACTGCACTGTTGATTCCCGCTAAAGTATTCTTCATTTCAATTATTGTATTTTTCATTTCTGACTGGTTGTTTTTTTATGTTTTCTATCTCCATTTTTATGTTTCTCTTTGTGAAGTTCTCCCTGAGATAATTGAGTGTCCTTATAACCAGTGTTTGGAACTCTGCATCTGGTAGATTGCTTGTCTCTATTTTGTTTAGATATTTTTCTGGAGCTGGTCCTGTTCTTTTATTTGGGACAAGTTTCTTTGTCTCCCCATTTTGGCTGACTTCCTGTGTTTGTTTCTGTGTATTATGCTGCTATGTCTCCCAGTCTTAGTAGAGTGGCCTTATATACTAGGTGTGCTGTGGGGCTCAGTGGCACAGTCTCTCTTGTCACTTAAAGTGGGTGCTCCTTGTGTGTCCCTTGTGTGGGTTTTGTGTGCCCTCTTGTTGTAGTTGAGCCCTAGTTGCTGTTTGCACATCAATGGGAGGGATTAATCCTGATTGGTTGTGAGGACTGGCTATGACTACAGTGGATGGGCTATTGTGCAGGGGCTGATCCTATGGAGCAGGATTCACTTTAGCAGGGCTCTGGTGCCTGCCCAGTCTGCCCTTTGGGTGTGTTGTCCCTGTTGGTGGCTGGATGTTGCTCTGGCTGGGTCCAGTGTTGACCACCAGGCCTACTGTTCCTGGGGCCTCCTTGGAGGGGCCCCACTGCAAGCCAAGTTTCAGCTGCAGCCTGTGTCCTGCCCAGGGCCACCTGGAATGAGCCACAAAGCAATCTGCAGATAGTTGACACTCATGCTTTGCTTGGAAATGCCTTGAGAGGCCAAGCCATGAACCAATGCAAGCTGTCACTAGTACTGGGCTTAGGGCTGCTCAGCCCGAGGAATGGGACACACTGAAGCCAGATGCTGCTTGTTTGTGTTCTGTGAAACTTTGAGAGATTTTTAAGAGAGTCATTCATGAGCCGACAAGCTGTTTGTGAGGAAAAGTCACTGGAAGCCTCTTGAGTATTCCTGAAAGTTGGGTGAGGCAGGGTCTCTGAGAATCAGAACGAATGAAAGGTGTTAGCCAGGTGATGGAGACTCAGATATGGTAGCCGCCTGCAGTTGCACACAGGGAGGGGTTAGGGCTCAACAAAGAAACAGTGAACTTCCACCAGCTTCTCCATCCAGGAGAAAGCTGCCTCTCCAGTCCTTGCCCTGAAGCAGACAACTCAGTTCCTTCCTGTACATATGTCCCTGGCACCTTTCAAGGTGCTGCCCCAGAGCTGGAGTTCAGAGTGAGTGAGTCCGTCAGCAAATATTCTGTGCGCGGTCCCTTTTAGAAGAGCGCCTGGAACTGCAGCCACCCACTCAGCCACAATCTCTGCTGGTTTTCACAGCTAGAAGTTATGGGACTTCTCTCTCTGGCACTGGAACCGTAGTGTGGGGCTGCCCCTCTCCCTCCTCTGGGAGGGTTCCTCCACACCCAAGATATATATCCCTCCCGATTTTTAATGGTAACATAATGGGTGGGGGATCAGACTGTTCCATGTCTTCGACCCTCCTACCAGTCTCCAGGTGGCTTCTTCTGTATGTCCTTAGTTGTAGGGCTCCAGTTCAGCTAGACTTCAGGCAATTCTCAGTGATGCTTATTTTGTAGTTTAGTTATAATTTTGATGTGTGAAGAGATAATCACAGCATTTACCTACTTCACCATCTTGATCGGATCTCCCTTTGCCTATTTTTAAATTGGGTTATTTGTCTTTGTATTATTAAACTTTAAGATGTCTTTGTAGATGCTGGATACAAGTCCCTTACCAGGTATATGATTTACAAATATTTTCTCTCATTCTGTTGGTTGTCTTTTCCCTTTCTTGATGGTATCATTTGAAGAACAAACATTTTAATTTTGATCATGTTTATCGATTTTTTTCTTTTGTCACTTGTGCTTTTGGTATCATATCTAAGAAATCATTGTTTAACTCTGGCACAATTTGTTGAGTCTCTTTGTCCCTTGAACATTTTTCTTCAATCTCAAGGTGCCCATGGAATCATTGTAATTTATTTGAGAGTCCCAGGATCAGACTGAGAAAGCCAGATCTGTAGGTCAGATAGTGTGTGTACTTGGAGATGGGTGTGAGGATGGTGACTATTTGTCCTGTCAGTCTTGGAGAGGTATTTGCTAGAATCTGTTAATCTGGTGAAAACAGGCTTTTAAAAGTAGATTCAAATTATGTATAAGTAGGCTTTCTACATTTTTACTAAATGTTCAAGGAACACCATCTAAATTAACCATATGCTGGAATCTTAGACTATGGTTTAAGCTTGTATGTAATAAGAGATTTACTGAAAGGGGGGTTAATGGGTGAAATCTACCAGTGTGGGTTGGTAACTGGGAGACCCACAACAACCACACTTTTGTCTGCTATGTGAATTTTTCAAAATGCTAGCAATAGTAGTCTTTCTTATTTATTTCACATTTTGAGATACAGGTTGTTTGAGATGATTTCTGGTACATTTCCCTGCTTTTCCTCTTACTTCTTAGGCCCCTTTAAGGAATTGCTAATTGTCCATTATTGCTGGAAAGTACTGATTTCCATTTGAATATAACAGTCTTTTTGCTAAAACTTTCCTATGGTTGATTCGAGCAAATACAAGAAGCCTTCTGTTTGTGGACTGGATGTTCAGCCAGCCGTGACGTCGTCACTATTATCAATGAAGCTTATTCATCACTTTCCATGCTGGTGCATTGTACGGGAATTGCAGAGGATCTCGGAGACTTTGAATGGAGAGCTTCTCCTCTCTTACCTCCATACACGGATAGTATTAAGCAATTCTGTTCTCTGTCTTTTCCAGGCCTTGTGGATAATTAGATCTTTTTGTTTTCCATTGATCCCCAATAATGTCTTACAGATGGGTAGGCACTGGTTGAGACTTTGTTCATTTTCTAATGAAAATGGCACTTAATGCTCTTAGGAGATAGTTTTATATTCTCTTCTATGTGAGCATTTATCTTATACCCAATGTCATTTTGTAAAGACATAGGCAATATTATGTTTTTATAAAGGAAAATGAAGTGACCATTGATGATCTCAGATTAAAAGCTTATATTTCAGGTAAATTAAACTTTTTAAATATTTAATCTTATATACTTGTGGAATAATTAGATTAAAAATCACAGATTAATTGCTGAATTTCACTTGTGTAGATACAGCTGTAGCAATACAAAAGGGGTTATTTGTTCCAGTTCATGACTAGAATGAAGTAGAATTGTTATAGAACTAAGCCTATTATACACTTTGGTAAAATCATGTGCCCTGAAATGTAGCTGACACTTCTTATGAGAGCCTGATAAAACCCAATCAGACCACCCTAGTGTGGGTATTGAGTTTGCTGCACAAGAGTAGTGTTATGCAAAGTGTTTCTTGTGTGTGTTAGTTGTGGCTAATGGGAGTATGAGTATCCATGATGGAACAATATTTGAATTGTTTCTGACTACAGCAGGCTTACTTTTCTTTCAAAATGGTCCATGCAAAATGGACCCTACATTCCCCTACATTCCTCATCCTATGGCTTTCTCTCAAGAGTCACTGAGTTTCAGGGACTCGCTAAGCCTGTGATCTCTATCCTAAGGAGAAGAGTATCTCTGGTTCTCTGTGTAGTTTGCTTTGAGTTTGGAAGGGCTACACTTTCTGTGGAGAATGGATGATTCCAGAGGAACTGGTTGACTCAACAGTAATTTCTTGACTCTGGCATAATTTCTTGAGCCCCCTTTTCTGTTGAACCTTTTTCTTCAATCTCAAGGTGGCCATGGAATCACTGTAACTTATTGGAGAGTCTGTGGACTTGTTATAGCTGCAGGATCAGACTCAGAAAATCAGATCCATGGGTCAGATAGGCTAAAACTGTGTGTGTGCTTGGAGATGGGGGTGTGAAAAGGGCTCATTTTTTTTCTGGGGACATTTTAGGAAATATTCATTTCTTTTAGCCAAGATTCCCTCTTTCCATGCCCTCCAACACCAGACCACACACACGAATCTGTTTAGATTATTGAAGTCCAATATCATTCTAGAATTTCACATTTCATCCCAGATACCTTTCCTATCTTTCAGCAACACACTTATCATACTTGTATTTACCGCACTTTCACATTGTCATTCTAGAATTTCACAATTTACTCTGATATTGCCCCTCTTAGTAACCCACTCATCATCCTCATACTTACTGATCTCCCACTTGTGTAATCAGGCCACTTGTTGAATTAACAGCTATTTAATTACAGATTCTGATCCATATTGATAAGTAAGGAATAGTATATATTCCTACCTTGAAAACATTTGTCTGAGCCATTCTCTCTTGACTATTTTCATTGACATAATGCAGGTTCTCTTCATTTCCCCTCTATATTATTCCAGTGTGTCCCTACGTGGTCTCTGTGCCTTCTTCCATTCTCTCTTCCTATCTACCACATTGCTGCTGGAATAACTTTAATGAAAACGTAAACACATCCTTCTTCTTATTATAAAAATGTTCGGTAATTCCCTCTTGTGTTTTGGGAATTACACAAATTCAAATGTTCAAAGCCCAAAGCCTGAGCTGTAAAGTCATACAAGTCTCTTTGAATCCTTTGTAGCTTCACTTTCTGCACTTGAACTGTTTCCTACTATGCCTCAAAGTTTATGCTGTTTAAATACCATCCACCTTTATGACCCAGGCTTTTGCAGACGCTCGCACTCTGCCTGGTTACCATTCAGTTCTCGCTATCCCCAACTTATCATTTGCAGCTCAGAGGTTATCTCCTCTCTGAAATCTCACAAGCCATTTCTCATCTATGCTGGTATAGTATAGTATAGTATAGTATAGTATAGTATAGTATAGTATAGTATATAGTACTTCTGTTATATCATTTTATTTCATTGCTTCTCAAACTTTTTGTGGACCGATACTTTTGTAAAATGTAATAAAGATGAAATACTGGAAAAATGAAGTGTAATAGATATATGCAAAATACAAAATAGAAGCCTCATTTTAAATTATTAGATTTACCAGACCTGCTGTTAAATTGGTATAAAGGTTTCTAAATGTTAACTCTTAGTTGCTGAACTTAGCTGTCTTGTTGTGGACCAACACTGAGCAATTGGCAGGGTGGCATTCGTCCACAGGCCACAATTTTTTATTTTACTTTAGATTTTATTGGGGAAGGGGAACAGGACTTTATTGGGGAACAGTGTGTGCTTCCAGGACTTTTTTTTTTTTCCAAGTTAAGTTGTTGTCCTTTCAATCTTAGTGTGGAGGGCACAGCTCAGCTCCAGGTCCAGTTGCTGTTGCTAGTTGCAGGGGCGCTGCCCACCATCCCTTGCGGGAGTCCAGGAATCGAACTGGCAACCTTGTGGTTGCGAGCCCACTGGCCCATGTGGGAATCGAACCAGCAGCCTTCGGAGTTAGGAGCACAGAGCTCCAACTGCTTGAGCCACTGGGCCAGCCCCACAGGCAACATTTTGAGTGGCATTGCTTTATAATATTTATCAATTGTAGTTATTTGCATGTATGTTTGCTTTCCTCGCTGGACGGGGGCTGTGTCTTATTTATTTTATTCATCTTGTGTCTTCCTGTGTTGGTTTCTCAACTGTTGTCCCCTGTTATGCCCCCAAAATCAGGTCTTCAAGTAGTGCACGATCCAGGATTAATCAGGAAGTGTTTGTTGAATGAATTAGATGTAGCATTGGTCTCATTACATTATAATTACAACTGGCTTGCATTTCAGTTTGCGAAGCAACTTGGATAGAGCTTTATATTAGTTTCTGTGGATATTTGAACTTCATGAGGCCATAGTGAAGTTCTGCTGGGGAAAGGGCTTGCTAACTCAGTGTGAAGTAGGTCCAGTTATGTTGTAATATGCCTTAATTATAGTGGTCTGTAAGAAATCTGTGTGCAAGATATCTCCCCATTCTTAGCCCAAATGATGAAATAGCTCTCTGCTAGGGGAGGAGTGTAGAACGGGTAACACCAATGATGCCACCTTTTAGTAAATATGTAGTTGCTTTGAGGAGAATGTTTGCTGCCAGTTGCAGAAAAAATGCTTTTAATTTTTCTGGTTACTGACACAACACCTGTAGCTGCCTGCCATCCATATGTCCTCCAGGTCTCCCACCCTGAGGACCCTCAGCCCTCACTCCCCTCCCTCCATCCCCATGCACAGTTCATTAGTCAGTTTATCTTTAGAATCTGCATTTTTGAAAGTCGTATTTGTTGAGCTTCAGAAGCCTGGACTTTGCCCTATTTCCTGCAATTTTGGAATAGTGTTCTGCTATGGTGGAAAGCACTGGAAAACCTGAGTTCCAGCCCAGGCTTTGCTGCTGATTGACTGCATGACTCTGGGCAAGTCACACTCCCTTTATGTCCTCATTAGAAAATCCAGACTAGATTATCTGTAGGATTTTTTTTTTTTTTTAACTCTTCCCTTTGGTCCTCATGGGGTTTGATGTTTGGTCTTTTAACTCTGCCTGGTGATCTTCATATACTGTCTTATACAAGGTATGATAATTAAATTCACGAACTCATCCTAGAAAAAGTGCTATACACCTCGTTGCTGAATATCACTGTGGTCACCTTCGAAGTACTCCCCTTGGGAAGCTATGCACTGATGCCTGTGCCTAGGCCACCCTTCAGTGTAATTCTGGAACTCTTTTCCTGGAATGGCCATCAGAGTTGTTGTCATATTACCCTTGATGTCCTGAATGTCATCAGAAAGTCTTCCTTTCAATATTTCCTTTAACTTTGGGTAAAGAAAGAAGTCACTGGGGGCCAATATCAGTTGAGTAGAGAGGGTGTTCCAACACAGTGATTTGTTTACTGGCTAAAAACTCCCTCACAGACAGTGCCGTGTGAGCTGATGCATTGTTGTGATTCAAGGACCGTGAATTGTTGGCGAAAACTTCAGGTCGTCTAACTTTTTCGCTCAGCCTTTTCAGCACTTCCAAACAGTGAACTTGGTTAACTGTTTGTCCAGTTGGTACAAATTCATAATGAATAATCCCTCTGATATCAAAAAAGGTTGGCGACATCGTTGCAACAAGTTTGTGAACTTAATTGTCAGACCTCGTACATACTACGTCAGCAGCAGTCGACATATTATATTGACATTCTCTTTGCTTTATTTTTCCCTCCGCCATATACTGTAGCTTCCTCAAAGACATCTTGTTCATCTTTGTATTAGGTGCTCTTGGCCCAGTGTCTCTATTCATGCGCTATTAATGTTGGTTGACTTCTTAGGCTGAACTCTGTCCTTTGCTTCAGAATTTTGTTTAGCAGTCTGCCTACCAGGTGAGAAACCTTGCATTGGCTGCATATTTGATACCCAATTAATATATTACAGAACTGTTTGAGGTTGTAGAAGTCATAAAGCCCAGTTAGGGTAATGCTGATCAGGCACATGCATGTGTAAAACAGATGAGAATTGTGGTTATTCATTCATTGTTCTCCTCAGGAAGATCTCATTGATTATTAGCTTGATGAGAGATCTGAGTTGGTATTCTTCTGTCTGGGTCTCCTTGGCCTCTGGCAGCAGAGAGAAAGATGGGAATTCTGTGCCCACAGACTGTCCAGCCCCACAAGGCAGCCTGCCAAGAGTCTCAAGTCACATGCCCAGTGAGTTGCTGCTACATTTTTTCTTTCTTGTCTTTTTCAAGGCTGCTATTGTTGGGCTCTCTGCCTGAATTGTAGCTTTTTCAGTTCTCTGGGTGATGAACTCCAAACATTGTTTAGCAGCCGATGCAATCTTTATTGGGGCTGCGTTAACTCCGCAGAGTAGGCCAGGCATGTTTTCTGACACCACGCTACCAGGCAGGACTTACAGAGGTGGGGGCATTGGACTTGTTCTAGTCCTTATTTCAGAGTTTGCAGACATGAGTCAGACACTGGGCCTAAGGTTCTCCATACTCGCAGCTTGCTCCAGGATGTTCCCAACCTAGGATGTGTGTGGATATGGTGTGACAGGCAGTTGTCCTCATGCATTTTCTGGAGGAGGGAAATCCTCATCCTCTGGGACGAGCTCATGAAATAACTCTCACACTGAGCTTTTCTAGTTAGGCATTCCATTGTGCATTCTGTTTGCAGAGCTGAGCTGTGAGCCTCTCTCTCTTTGTAATAGTTCTCATATGCCAAAATGCAAGCCCTGTTGGGAAGGTTAGTGCTTTGAGTATTTGTAATGATGACAATGGATTAAAACTGAGCCTCTACACTTGATATCCTGATCCACATGTTTGTGAGATGGTTCACAAGGGTTAGAAATTTGGTAGATCCGTGTCTAGTGGAATGAAACTAATTAATGCTTAAGTTTATTGAACCATTAACCTTAACTTTCCTTAACATGGTGTTCTAAGTAACAATCATGGTCTTAGAATGACCCCATTCCAGAGTCAACTATTCTTCCGAGAAATGTGGATAAAAGAGAAAACTGTGAGACTGGAGAACTCAGTAAATTTTCTTTTTAAAATTCTTTGTATTGCATTTTCTTTACATTTAATTTCTGTGTTGTCTCTCTTAAGTGAGAAGGACAATTGAGTTCACATAAAACCTGTATTTCAATATTGACCCATCCACTTCCCAGCTATGTAACCTTGGGAGAATTTGTTATCGTCTCTGAGGTGTAATTTCCTTCTCTGTAAAAGCAGGATACTGCCTCTACTTAAGTTACATGGCAGTTTTAAACATTAAATATCATGTGAAAGTGTGTGCTTGGCGTGGTGTGTTGCTACCTGGGGAAGACTTTAGTAAGAGTTCCTTGCCATTTTCCTGTTAAATAAAGCACAGAAAATATTACTTGTTATAAATCCCTCACTTGTTACTTGTATTGAAAACTACGAGGGAATGTCACAAATAGCATCAAGTTGAAATTGAGGCACTTAATGAAAAAAAATTTAGTTCAGTGATTATTTCTTGTGTGTCAGGTGCTGTGAGTGGAGGAGAAAACAACTTCCTTGAGCTATTAGTCATCTAATGAGTAATAAAGTTAACCACATAGACATTCCAGTGGTGTAACAGGTGCTGTAGAGGCCAAGCTGCTTTGCTGCACAAACAGAGGGAGTGGAGGAGAAGGGGTGGCAAAATGTCAGGAGAGAGTTTCTGAAGAAATGGATTTTTGAACCTTGTTTGTTGAAGAGAGGGGAAGGACATTCTGAACAGAGGGGGACCTACACGAGGAAACACAAAAACAAACAAACAAACAAAAAGCAAAACATGTTGAGTGGTATAGGAGTGCAACTGCAAGTTGTTCAGACTTGCTTAGTTGTAGCAGTTGTGGGACCTGGCCAGTGGTGGGAGGTGAAATGATGAAATGGAAGACCTTTTTGTCATGCTAAGATACAGTGGTACCTTGGTTTTCAAATATAATCTGTTCCTGAAGACCGTTCAAGTTCTGAAATGTTCGAAAACAGCCGACAGCTAGGCCTCAGGATCTTGCACTCAGCGGAAGCCGTGTGACATGTTCGACTTCCAAGGCGTGTTTAAAAACCGAGGCATTTACTTCCAGGTTTACGGTGTTCATAAACTGAAATGTTCGTCAACAGAGACATTCGAAAACCGAGGTACTACTGTACTTGGTTTATATCTTACAGAGAATGAGAGTCATTCTTCCCAAGTCTTTATTCTGCAGTGTGGCATGATCAAAGTTCCATTTCAGAAGTGTCCCTCTGGTACTAGTGCACAGAATGTACTGGTGGGAGACAAGAAGGGGAAGATATGCAAAGAAGCTGGTGCAGGGGTCCAGAGGAGAGATGATGAGGGCCTGAATTGAAAGAGCAAATGGCAGCAAGGATAAAGAGCAGGAGACCAGCTGAGAGCAATTTGGGAGGTAAAAATCTGCGATTCCTTTGTCTCAAAGGATGAAAAAGTGCCCAGGGTGAATCTCCTAAGTTTTTGCTCTGGGTATACTGGACTGGAGAATAAAGGACAAAGATGAGATTTGGGGAAAAGATGACAAATTCAGTTTTGGACAAAGTGAATTTGTTCTGCTTGTGGAATGTAATCCAAGAGGAGAGCAAACCAGAAAGCAAGTCATTATATGGGTCTAGGTGGGTCAGAGGGCTTATATAGGGCTTAAGTGAGGTCAGAGCCAGAGGGTAGCTTTTTACCTTAATATTAATCAAAATAATGGAGGAAACAAGTAACACGGTCCATTGATCCTTGCATGGTGACAGAGGATGTAAATTTATATCACAAATGTGGCTGTCATTAAAAATGTCCAATAGGTTCCCCTCCCCTCCTACCTCAATTCTCCCTTTGATAGAGATAGAATTTTGTTATCTCCCTTTTTTTCTGTCAATCCCCATAGTGCCTTTTGGTTGAAATACTGCTTTGAAATTAAATTAGATTGAATTTTGAAGGATCTGAAATTTTAATGTGATACTTTACATAACTCCATGTTACATTTTAATATGCAGCATATCTTGTGATACCTCTGGGAGTGCTTCAAAGTAATTTATTATTATTATTATTTTATCATTAGCTCTCTCACAAAAGTTTAGAGAGTATTATTAGAAAAATCAGGATGCATTCCCTGGGCTGTAAAAAGGATGAATGTAAATGTCTCCACTACAGTGGCTTTTTGTCTTCTCACTTGGCACACCCTTCCTTCTCTCTCCTGGACACTCTGCAGACTGAGACCAGAATCAAGGTGTCACTGAGTGGCAACGTTTAGTGACAGAGTTCTGCAGCTCAGAATTTTCTTAATCTTCCACACCTTAACCTTTTCACTTCACCATTTTCTCCCCTTTTCTCAGCAAGGAGGACAGACTTTATAAAGTTATTTCAGAGGATCTTAGGAAATCATATTCTTGGATGTTCTCATTTTAGTTGTTCGTGGTCTATACATATTTTTCTTGATATTGACATTTGTGGTCCCTTCCTACCCTCTTCTATCTGAATATACATAGAAAATCAGCCTTTCTGTGCTGGCCTCCTTGAAATTACAGGGTTATCTATTACTTTCTCTCTTCCCCCTCCTCCTTCTCTTTCTCTTTTTCTTCCCTTTTATTCATTAAGGAAAAAAATATTTTGGGTCCAATCATCCTCCCACCCCACCTTCCATATATACCTGTTAAACCTCTGTATTGCTCTGGCTACATGACCAACTGTTTTTTTCCTTAAATGCTTCTTGTACTTAAAGGTTCCTGTCTCATGCAACTCATTTGATTTTTAGCAGCTTTGTCAAAAGGCCTTCTTTATGTAACAGGTGATATTGTGATATATTAACCAATGTGCTTTCTGTTCCTGGTATTCCCTATTGCCCTCCTGATGGTTTTACTTTTCCTGGTAATCAGGGGAGGAAAGAGACACCTCAGCAGAATGTAGAGAAGAGGCAAGTGTCTGGTTTTTGAATTTTGACAAAGTCTGGGTCAGACTGTAAAACTAAATTTGGAAAAGTCAAGAAAAAGATTCTATAGACTAGCAGAGGAAGGAGAGTCAGATAGGGAGCTGAGAGCGCCTAGACACTGGCACTGCTTGAAGGAAACCCCTAGGAAGGTGTGATGGATTCTAGAGGAGAGCGGGCCTCTCCCTAAGACTTCAGAACAAACATGCAAAGGTTAGTTAACTTTTTGCTGAAATGAAGTTCAGTTACATGAAAATAATTACAAAATGGATATACATTTATTGCTCATATGATTTGTAGATTGAGATTTGTATCTACTGTCTCTATATTGAATAGCAGCAGTGAGATAGAGTGGAAAACTGCTCAGGCTTGGAAGCCGGATTGATTTGGGTTTAAATCCCAGTTCTGCATAATATCCTAGTCAAGTGACTTCATCTCTCTGAGTCTGTTTTTTGCATTTGTGTAACTGGAATAGGAATACCCATCTTGTGGGAGTGTTTTGATGCTTCGCTGAGATGTGTGTACAATATCTAGAATGGTGCCTTTCTTACAATAGGCACTCAAAAATGCTCTCTTCCACTTAAATTTTTCTCTCAGTACTACCTCTTATTTTGTCCTTTCAAGTTTATAGAATATAGAGACACCCTTCTTTCATGTAACAGTTCTCCAAATATGTGAAGACCAGTATCCATAGCAGTGCCTAGCCCTGAGTCTTGCATATCTGAGCATTAGTGTGACATAATGTATTTTGCATAATGTACTTGTACTTGAGAGCCAGCTAGGCCACTTACTAGCTTAGGTAAGTGAATTAACTTCTTTGGACCTTCATTTCCTTGTTTGTAAGATGGGATAATGATGATAATAATAATAATAATAATAATAACAATAATAATAATAGCTATCTCATAGGGTGGTTGTGGACATGAAAGATGTCACTACATACAGAAACTTCCAGGTACGTGGTAGTTAATTAGGTGTATAGTAATCACCTCATTGCGACAAAGACAATGTGAGATGTTCATTGTCGTTAATAATAGCGTTAGCTGTTATTTTTCTCGCTTATATCTTATAATACAACAATTTATTTGTTTTTAGGCTTCTTCGAGCTTGTTAGACATCAAACAGTTGCGTTCTGGGATGGTTATTAATAATTTTATTAGTGAATGAGTTTATCAGATCCTGTATTGGACAGCAGGTTTTATCAGAGAACATGGAAAAGAGAGTAGAAAAGCTCCAATTAGGTTTTTGAGGAAGGGAGGGGACATTATATGGAGGCTGAGGATGAAGCATGGGCCATCCATAAAGAGGGTCAAGTGAATCTGGAGGTGACACCTGTTGAGTGACAAAATGTTGCCAGTCATTGTCCTGATAGTTTTTCTGCATGCCCGGGAAAACGGAACATTTTCTTGGAAAATGTTTTCCAAATTCTTGGAAAACAAATTTTCAAGTATTTTTAAACACTTGACACAAGAAAATAGGGCTTCTCAAAAT
The DNA here is from genome assembly GCF_964194185.1 of Rhinolophus hipposideros. Taxonomy (NCBI): domain Eukaryota; kingdom Metazoa; phylum Chordata; class Mammalia; order Chiroptera; family Rhinolophidae; genus Rhinolophus; species Rhinolophus hipposideros. The sequence continues at coordinate 45,874,036 of NC_138048.1, read as the reverse complement.
AGTTTATGTATCATTTTTCTCTTTTCAATACTTAATTCTTCATCTATACTAGTTCTCAGGTTGAGTCATAAGGAAGATGGTGTCCAGAATAAAGTGTAAGAAAAGTACAAGTCAAGTATTGACATAACTTGCTTAGAGGTCTAAGCAGACCAACTTCATTTATTAATAAAAATTGAGATGTGAGAAAATATTTGGCCCATAGCGTTATGGATCCGTGGTCACATATTCCACATACCCACTTCATGTTACCCAGAGGCCTGCTTTTGAGAAAATAGGAGCATGAACACAAGTATTCCCTAAATTGTCTTTTCAACAGTTAGGGGCTGTTCAGTGCTACATCAGATTATAGGTTTAATAAAATTCAGGAACAATTTTTTTTTTTCTACAGAGAATAGAAATTTTTGATACTGACACAGAAGTGTTACATTGTGGGGGAAAAACAATGCATGGCGCCCCCTGTGCTTTTCTCTCTCTTCTGGTCCTTTGTACTGTGCTGTGGCCGTAGGAACTGTGGCCACAGGAACTCTGACACACAGTAATAATCTGGATAGAACTGATTTTAGAAATGAAATGAGTGACTTACAGTAAGTTTGGAGGAGAGGTGTTGCCTGTATCCAGTTTTCAGAATATCCTTAATCTTACGACTAGAATGAAAAGTTTGATTCTATGTCTAGTTTCACTAGTAGCAGGAGTTTTGTTCTTCCTTGCACCCAGTTTCTGTAGTGGCCTGGGGAATTTCTTGCAGTCCCAGAGAGCATGGCAGCAGTGGTAGGTACTTCCTTTGATGTATTGAGGGGTAGGTGAGGAGAGGGCGAGCACTTCGGTGGTAATGGTGACTTTGGGGTTTATGACTTAGGGACTTGCTGGATACCAAATACTATTTGATATTACAGACAATAGCATGAGAGGACTTTGAAAAGATAGCTCCAAGGTTTGACCATTAGCCAGAAAAAAAGAAGTTGAGAAAACAAACTTACTTTTAAGGGGAAGATATTCACTTCATTTTTGGACATGGAGTTTGAAGTGAGTGATGCTGACAGGGTGGTTTGACATGTTTTGTGAAAAGCTGGGGCTGACAAGGGTTTGGATAGAGACTTTTAGTTTTTAGGCCCAAATTAAAGTCCCCCCCCCCCCAATTCTATATTTGATAGAACATATCTTTGAGATTATAGGTCAGGTTTGTGAAAGTACGTGATTTATTATATAAACTTCTGACAAACAGCTTTCTGTGAGCACATCTTTTGTTCAGCAGGGGTACAAATTTATCTGTTACATATAGTGACAGAAACTTACGTGAAGTGAGTACATTTTTTTTGTTAAGGAAAGTTACTATCGAAGAAAGAAAAGTAGGATATGTTTTTAAAAACATATTTGGTTTTTTGAACAAAGTGATTTAATTTTTTTCAAGGCAAAGTTTCATCAATAAGAGGAGAGAGAAGAGAATTCTTCTCTGTCCAATTTAATCTGTAGCCATCTGCTGCTGTATCTCATTATGTTCTTCATGTAATTAGAGCAATTAGGATGAGGCTTGCACATATATTGGTCTTGGAAAGAGGGTTGAGCTATTTGCAGGCTTATTTTGAGAGACTGGAGATTAATGGCCTAATCTTTTAGGTAAACTGATGGAAACTGAGAAATATTTAAGCTAGTAAAAGAAGGAGGGCAATTTTTTCTCTTATCTGTAATGTTGCCTTATCACCATGGTAACGAGGTATCTTGACAAATATGTTCTTAATGAGATTAACTCAAAAGGTGATAGAGAAGAAAGATTGTAGAAGAAAGAGAGATGAGCTCTGTGGTGTGTTGATTGTGGTAGAAGAAACCTCTTCCTAGATTTTTGACTGTGAGGTGGTTGGAAGGAGGGAATGGAGGCAAGGAAGAAGGAGAAGTTAAAGGAGACAGCATTAATCAGAGGTGCGTGAGGCTTTCTTTGGGGAGTTCACGCAAACCATGAATCTGGTTTGCATAGTGAAGAAGGGCAAGGGGAATAGGTACTTTAACCACAATGTGCTGAACCGTTAGGGGTCCCTCAGCTAGGACTGCAGTCATTCCACACACCCAGCTAAGGGCAGTGCGCCATTCTACATCCTGGCTTCTCAGGAGGGCAGACAGTTCTTCCTTCCTGCTCTGTCTCCCCTGTTTGCCGTCCTGTCTTCATTGCAATGGCCAATGCACTAGTGATTCTCATTACCAGTAACTCAACCGTTGCATTATTTTTCCAATTTATCTTTCTTAAGTCATTAGCTGCTCCAATTCAACCTACCCGTGTCCACCAAATACATTTTTATGAAATATCACTTCATCTTTGTCCCTTTTTTTGTTCCAATGCTTTTAGTAAAGGCTCTGCATTGCCCACAATGCCAGACTGCTTATCCTGATTTTCAAGTTTCCCTGAAAGACTGCTGTCATGGCTACTTCCTTTGATGTATTGGGAGGTAGGTGAGGAGAGCGCCATGTTGTCACCCATGGCTCTTGTAGCTGAACCCTACTTCCAGCTAGTCTTGTTTTCCCTGTCTTAACAATCTGTCATGCTTGTCTGTGCTCTGCTTCTCTGCACATGCCAGTGCTGTCTCAGAGAACCCCTGTTCCTCTCAGTCCTAAGTCCCCCAAGTTCCAACTCAATACTTCACTGTATTAATTATTTTCTACCACAATTGTCTCTTATATTTTTATTTAATTGTCCTTACATTGCTCAGACTAGTTGTTTGTAATACAGTGGGTGCTGAAAAGTTGGTGGTGATTGAACTATAGTTTGTTTGAAGGGGAAGAATCTTTAGAAATCAAGATGGCCCATCTTGGTTTAAATTTCAAGTGGTTGTGACACCTGATCTTTGGGAACTCAAACAGACAAGTCAGCTTAAAGAAATAGTTGGGTCTTTATTTCATCCCTTTATTTAATCTCCAGTCAGAGCCCTGGTATTACTGAATTTCACTAGGCTCAGGCAGTCAACAGAGAAAATAGTTTTCTCCAGTTTTGAGGGGATCTGTCCAGGATACCTTGAATGCATTTAGCCTCTGGGTATGTGCCTGGTGCTGTATGCAGGGAACAGTGAATTCTAGGGGCTGTCCATCCTCCTCTTTATTCAGATCAGGGCTCATTTATGTGTGCCAGGCCACTGCTGAGCTTGGCACATGCTGGTGGGCAGGAGAGGCCTGCTTGTTTTTCTGCATATGACAAGTGCTGTTGTTCCGGGTGGGGCCTATGCCTGGGTGAGAGAGCCTGCGTGTGACAGCAGCAGCGAGAACAAAACGCTGGGAATGAGAGACTGAAATGGAGTAGTAAGAGCAGAAAGAAAAGGAGATGTTAAAAAATAGAGGGAATTGGTATCTACATTCCTAGTGGAAACAGCCAGGGAGAGCAGAGTTGTGATGTCTTTCTTGGAGTCATGCACCTTTACCTACATCCTGTAATAGTACCATCTGAAGGTCACTGACTCTGGCACTTTATGCATTTGTGGCATGACTTACCCCAACTCTCCTTTAAGAAGGTGTTATTAATTCTTTGCTTTTAGTTTATGCCAGAGAGACCCTGGTCTACATATTTGAAACTGTTCCATTTACCCTTGAATTATACCTCCCAACGTTAAGCTTTTACAGGTTCAGTAATGGCTTCTGCCAAAGTGACTAGCATATAGCTGATTAGCCCGGTACCCATTCCTTATGTTTCAGGTACATGGTTTTTCTTGCTTTACCTATAGGGTGTCAGGATTTGCATAGATTGTACAAATCTATCTATTTAACAATTTATTGCGCAGTGTTCTCTGACATAAAAAAGAATGTGAAGATCCCTGCCCTCATGGAGCCTTCATTTTAGTGGGTAGAGATAGACAATAAACATTAAGCATAGTAAGTATAATGTGTGGTATGTTACAAGATGATAAGTACATTGGGAAGCACAACAGAGACCATAAGGGGTGAATGAAAATATGGGAATGAGACCATAGGTTAATATTTTCAATTTGGATACATTTAAACCTCATATTTTAATGAATATATAATTTGAAGAGATTGTGCCTTTTCATGGGTTTTTAGATTACTGGACCATGAGGAGTCAGACATTCAGACCTCTGTTTCTAGACCCCACAGGAATAATTGGACATTTAGCCCTGGCTATTTGGGACTAGAGAGAAAGACAGTAATAAACCCCAAATCTCAAGTCTAGATCAAAATTTAGTGAGAAGAAACTCCAAAGCAAAAAAAGACACTTAATTCCTCCTTTCTATTCTCATGGACTTGGGGTTTCTCCTTAAAGATAGAAATGCGTCTTGTTCTAATATTTGTCTTCAATGCAATAATTATTTGCATTTTAGATAGTTTTGATCAAATATCTTCTTATTGGATAGATTTAAATATGATTCGGGGAATATGCTATCTTAAACCTGCCATTCTTCACCCTTAATTTATATACTAAAATGTTCAGATGTGAGGGAAGGCTTTTAAAGATGCTGAGTGGGTAAAGGATGGATTTCCTTTATGCACCAACTATGCATTTCCTATATTTTGTTTCCCCTGTTTTCTTCTAGTCACTTATTTTTAAGACAATCAGTCATTGGAAATGAGGAAATATATCTCAGAATTAAGATCAAACCACATGGCCTGATACACTCTTGAATTTTTCATGTTCTGTTTTTCATGTACACACAGAAACCTAAAATGTTTTCCTTTAGATGTTTATTTTCTGTTACCAGCTTCTCACTCCCAGAAGATTGCTAATCTGACTGAAGTTGACCTAATAATTTATAATGGAAATTATAAATTTATAGTGGAAATCTCTCTCTGCTCCCTGCCCCATGTATATAGTGCCCTCCATAAGTGCCCATTGTATACTTCAGTAGTTCCAGTGCTTTTTGCTCTCTCCTCCTGTTATTGACTCTTACTTATATTTCTTCAGGTATTCGTCTGGGCAGAGAGGTCGTTAGTGAGGTGGCATAGTCAGTTCCAAAGCTGACCAGGTTCCACCTCTAGGCTTTGGTAAGGTGTGTGAAGCTGGGACCATTCTCGTTTTGTGGCAGCTGTATCGGTGCCTGTTCTGCTTCAGCTGCCCACATACTGCTGAGACACCACAGCGTTATTCTTGGTCTTCTTTTCAGTTAAATATTTTTTTCAAAGAATAAATAACCTATGTTCCTATTCCTACAAAAGCAATGACTGTTTAATAGAGAATTGTGAATGGGAAGGCAGTTTTTAGTGTTTGAAGATATTTTAAAGCTTTTTAAAAAGATCAGTTGTGCTTTCTCTTTCATAAAAGTGTAACTAATTTGAAATCTCATACCCTGTTTCCCTGAAAATAAGACCTAGCCGAACAATCAGCTCTAATGTGTCTTTTGGAGCAAAAATTAATATAAGACCTGGTATTACATTATAAGACCGGGTCTTATATTATCTAAGACCTGGTATACTAATATTATATTATATTATATTATATTATATTATATTATATTACATTAATTATATTACACCCAGTCTTATAGTAAAATAAGACCGGGTCTTATATTAATTTTTGCTCCAAAAGACGCGTTGGGAGCTGATTGTCTGGCTACGTCTTATTTTCAGGGAAACGGTAGTATTTGAAAGCCGTAGTAATGAATCTATTACTCAGAAACAGCTCAGTAGTACTAACTCCTAGAATAAGACTCAAATTCTTTTTGCTGGTTTTTAAATCATCCGTTGAACTAGGAAAATCTGTGTGAATGTAATTCAAAACCAAGTTCAGAACCTTTTCCATTCTAAACTGGCTTCTGTTTCGATAATGCCATAAATCTCAAAAGCTGGAAACCCTGGGTTGATTATGTTTTCTCTCTTACTCACTTTCCTCTATTTCTATCAAACATTTCTGTCAGTTTTTCCTTTTAACATCTCTGAATTTACCTGTTTATTTTCCATTCCCAAAGAGTTAAGTTCCTGGTTAAGTTCCTCTTTACCTCCTGCTTAGTTTGATTTGGTAACATTTGAGATAGTAACAATTGCTCCTCCCAATTGTTTCCTATTATGCTTACCCTTTTCTTCATTTGGTGTTCTGACTTATTTCTTCAGGAAAAGATAAACACAGCATCCCCCATACCACAAAAGAATCAAGGTTTTTTTTTTTTTTTTTTTTTTGGTAAAAATGTTCATGATTTTAGATTATTTTTTGTTGAATTTATTAATAATCCTTATATACGTATATATGTATGGCTTTGAGCAAATACAAGAGAAATAAGGAGTCAAGTTCTTGACTTCTGAATTTTGGAATTCAAGTTCAAGGCATAAAGGGAATTGATCTGGAAGATTCCAGAAATAGTTTTTCTTGTCCTCAGAAAGGTAGAGCTTGGAGTGGTGGCAGAGATATCCCCTGAGCCCAGCAAGGTTGGAGAACACTAGAGCTAGCTCTGAGGGCTGTCTAGTTAGGTGGACCTGAGATAGCTTTGACAATTTCCTGTGGCAGCAAGGAGATAACCTGTGTGTCTAGAGGGTCATGGGCATAGCCAAGAGAGAGTCAAACTTGCAGAAAGTTTGTAGCAAGGATGAGGAGGGTGAAGGAAGGATCTGGGTAGATATGCTGGTGGGAGAGCTTCAGATGTTTGTAGAGATAAAGGCGAATTATGACTTGCATCCATCCTTTCCCTACACCCCCGCCCCCCTCAGAGATCTAGCATTTTGTTCTCCTCTGGAATTTAGATGTACCCTTGAAAAAGAGGAAACCAGAAATTGATTGCAATTATCCTGAGTTGACTGAAATGTAGGTTTTTACCATTCAGTGGAATGGGGGCCTCAAAACAGAAATTAAGTTCAATTATACAGAAGTAAACCCCAATTTCTTGCACACCTGAGTTTGTGCTTTGCTGTAATACCTGTTACACTAGTTCCTTTCCAGGGCTGCCTCTCTAATCTTGCTGCTTTCCATGGAGGACTCTACCAGGGCTGTTTGCAATACACGGTGTGGATTTCCAGATTCCGCATCTCGTGGTTCTACTCCATTGTTTCCCACTGTTTCTGCACTTGAACCTCTCATTTAGATAGGCCAGTCTCCTCCTTAGCTTCCTGTCTGCCCAGCAAGGTTGGAGACCCCTCAGTTTCCCACCCAACAGTTCTTCTTTGCTCATATTTTCCCTGTTTACATTCAGACACCAGTTGTCCTCTTCCTCTTATTTTTGCCAGTCTGAATACTGTTCATTTCCAAGGTTCGGCCCCGATTTTGCTGCCTTTTTTTGTTTTGAAATTCACAAATGGTCTTGGTTTAAAAAAAAAAAAATTACAATCCCACTTAGCACTTAGTTGCATAGTGTTATTGGGTTCCTTGATTTTTGTTCTATGCTCATTAGTTTTCTCCAACTAGATGAAAAGCTTCTTAGGTATGTGGGCCATATACCCCATATTTTTCTTGCTTTCTCTTTAATGCTAGCACATGGTGGGCATAGAGTAGATAATAAAAAAAATTACTCATTAATTAATAGATAGAAGCGTTGCTATTTACACTGCTTATGAGATGAATTTTATCTTTATCTGTTAGTTCTATATGTATTTCTATATCTCTGCCACTCTAATAGTTAAGTCAGAAAAGCCAGCAGTGGGTGGATGCACTGTGCATGTCTCTGACAAGTAAAACAAAGCTGATTTGCTCTATTTTTGGAAAGTTTGATGATGTTCAGTTTTCAAATGTCACTTAAAAATGGGTAGCTAAATAAGTACTCTGAGTGCTTTTAATACAGTGCTATACTTTGGTAAAGAGGCTTCTGGAATATGGGCATCACAGTTTTAACATCTTTAGTTAATAGCTGTTCAAAGTTAATTGAAGAATAAAGAGAGCTATTGCTCGGTCTTATTTAATATTTTTTAAATACTAAAAATTATCTGACATTAGAGTTCCTTTGTGACACAGCCTCAAAAGAATAATATTGTCACAGATTTTAGTTCTGTGTTTCATTTGTTTGCTTAAAAGAAACTCAGCTGGTTTCCTGCCATGTTCTGTACTTTATATTTTATTCCACGTTAGGGGCCTCTTCATAGAAGTGTCTCCTCTGTTAGGTTTTAGAGAGGCTGCATCTTCTTTTCCCATATTACTTCTCTGGCCGTAATAATTCCCTGGAGGCCCAAAGCCTGCAGAAGACCTGGGGAAGGAAGGAGCAGAAACCTGAGAAGCTCCAGGCACACAGGGATGTTATCCTATTCCCTTGCCCCACCCTCCCCAACAATGCACCAGTTTTGCCCAGTTCCAGAGGGGAAAAAAGTTATTTTGCAGAGGTAGTCTATGTTCCCCTCTTTAGGGATGACGTATAAAACATGTCTTCCTTCACGTGTAAAAATATATAGTGCATCTAATATTTTTTGAATCCTCAAAAGGCCCCTTACAAATAATTTGAGTTTTGTAATACTCTGCTTGTAAGGCAGCCTTTTATCTGAGGTGCTGTTTTGTTAAAAGCTCTCAAAGATTGTATAGATGTATATATACTTTCCTACTGGTAATGACCCTGGAACTGGCCAGTGTCACAGTAAAGTTATTGGAGAGTGTGTCCTTATTATGAGAAGACGGACGCACACGCATTAACTTTGGGAGGAATCCTCGTCTCATTCAGTGGTAATGCTTGGCAGTGCAGAATAAAAAAAAAAATTAATAGAAATGCTTTTACAGAGAGAAAGCAGTAAATCTATATTTATTAACTTGCTTGCTCATTCACTTACCTATTGAATGCATTTCAATAAATGCTGAGAAACAAAAAGCACAGGGTACTATGAGAAAGAAAGGGTTCCTTAAGAAAGTGATGTCTAAGCTGACACTTGAAAAGTAAGTAGGAACTCGAGAGTAAAAGAGTTGAGGAAGAAGCTGTTGCCTTGAAGTTGGAAATGGCTGAGTATGTTGGAGGCATTGAGGGCGGGACATGGGGCACAGTAACCGAGGAGGAGAGTGGCAGGCGATGGAGGCAGCTGCATTTAGAAATGCTTATATTTCACATTTAAAAGATGAGTCTTGGGTTCATGATTGGCAAATAGCTGTGGAAAGTGAAATTATTTTGGAGAATGTGCTGAAAATGTTGTATGTAATTTAACAGAGAATGTAAAGGACGCCTAGAGGAGAGATTTAACACATATCATACTACGATAAGTGGCTTTCATAAACTTTTTACTTTCAAATGATGAGTGGGCTATCTCGACATTTACTTGACAGAGTTCATGTACCTATATATATGTTAATTTGCCTTTTAGTTGAATATTTTGCATTCATTCTTGAAACTCAGTTTACTTAACATCCCTGTATGTTTAGTAACCTTTAGCACTGGTGTTATCTCACTGAGAATGTAACAGTGTGGTTGAGTTAGAGACCTCCTTCAAACTCTTGAGTTAACTTTAGAAAGTGTGTGTGTCTCTCTCTTTTTTCCTTTTCTTTTCCCTCCCTCAGCTTATCTATTAGGTAGAATTACAGAAGGCAGTGAGAGCAGTTGTCTCTTCTAGACACGGTACTATGTTACCGCTTCCTGTGCAGGCAGAGCCCTGTGCATTCCAAAGATGGCTTGGAAATGGAAATCAGACGAAGAGGGGAGTGCTGGGCAGGCTTCGTTAAACTGCTGGATGTTCAATTTCTGAAAGGATGAACGGGATGTAAAGAATAGGAAGCTGCAAGTTGTTTTTCACTTGGCTTTTACAGTGAAAACTAAATCTGGCCCTTATTAATGTAATCTGGCTGCTTTTTATTTGGTATTTAATCTTTGATATACTTAATGCTACTTTTGTACTAACTTGAGCCTGGAAATCCTTATATATCATTGGAATGACTCAGTGAGGAGGTGAAAGTGGCCTTTTTAAATTCTGCTCCCCACCAAGTACGTTGTCAACTTGATAAAGAAATGGAAAATAAGTCAGAGAGGTTAGATATCTTTTGGTAGACTTGCCACACCATTTCTGATTTTTAACTGGTGTGGAATATAATGAAGAGAAAACAAATAACTCAGTCAGGCTTGTAAAGAAGCTGTGCTGTAGGGAAAAGCAACAAGAATCAGGGACCCTTTAACACCTCTGCTCTGCTACAAATTAGCCGTGTAACTTTGGATGGAATACTTAGCCTTTCTGAGCTGTTTCCTCATCGGTGGTTGTGAGACCTGAGCCTCTTTTAGTTGCTATGTTTGCTGTTTGAAAAAATTAGCAGAGCCATTTCTGCATCAGCTTTGATTCAGGGGCTAGACCACGGTCACTCGTAGGGTCCTGGGGCACACATTGGGCCACATGACGGGAAAACTCACTGTATCGCCACCCTGCTGGGCTGCACGTGATCAAGGGGTGGAACAATCATCCTAGTTTGGCTACTCCCCAGGTTGATGAGATGGGAGTGAGTCCACCAGCATCCGGATGGGTAGAAGAGAGCCTGCTGGGAGCCCAGCCATCAAAGACAGTATGAGGCACTGTTCGATGGAAAGTGTGATGAGCTCTGAACATGAGGGCTGGTGAGTGCATGGCAAGGTAAAATTTACCAAGTGGGGATACCCCTGATACTAGTTTAGTATTACTCATTATGCATTTTATACAAAAAAAAAGAGAGTATTTTTGTGCACCGAAATGGGTTCTGATTACATTTGTATCACGCTTCTTTGATCTGCTACTCCTGCAGTTCTATCCCTGTAATTCTTCCTTTTTTATTTTATTCTTCTTTCTGTGGATGTCTTTGTCTTACCCTTTCTTCATCTTCTTGTCTGGTCTTTTCTGAACACTATAAACTGTTCCACCCCCCTGAACTCATTCACCACGATGCTGAGTATAAAACAAGTTGGCCTTTCCTCATCTTTCTTTCATCTCTCTAAAATGACACTTATAGTCTATGCAGTAGCAATATAGATTTATAGTTAATATATTTAATAGGTGCTTCCCTAGTTCTAAATATACTATACTTTTTTGCAAGAATTTTAGTAGGTATATGAATGTAGGAAGAATAAAATTACCTGTGATGCTTTAGGACCTAGAGGTCACATTTGTTAAATATTTGGTATAGTCTTTCTGTCTCTTAAAAGGATTATTTAGTAAACATTTGGATTTTCGACACAACCCACATAGACTTGTTGAATTTAGAAAACCAGTCCCCCATATTTTTTATGATCTCTAATAATTTGAAACTAATTTTTCCTCAAGAATTATAATCACTTCTATAGGAATGTACTTTTTCCCCCTTTTAACCACGTCTGATATCAGATTACTCTGATCAGTAACCTCAATTTAGTATTTTTTTAACATTTTTATTAAATGTATTGGGGTAGCATTGGTTAGTAAAATTACATAGGTTTCAAGTGTATAATTCTGTAATGCATCATCTATATATTGTATTGTGTGTTCATCACCCAGAGCCAGTTCTCCTTCTATCACCACATATTTGACCCCATTTACCCTCTTCTACCATCCTTTCTCCCCCCTTACTCTTTGGTAACCACTAAATTGTTATCTTTGTCCATGAGTTTTTGTTTGTCTTGTTCATTTGTTGGTTTCAGTTTTATATCCCACATATATGTGAAATCTAACCTCAATTTATTTTTGAGCCAAAAAAGAATCAATGAAGTAGAAATCAGTAGTGAGAAGAGTTCTTTGGTTTAGTAATTTATGACACAAATTAGATGCTCAACAGTTCATTTTTTTTTCTTTTCTTTTACCTTTTCCTCTTTATATTTTCTTATACTCCTTTCCAGCTGACAAATGTAGCTAAGTAATGGAGCCGCACTGGATCTCTGTAGGGTGCCGTGTGTGACACCTGTTAGAACTTGAAATGGCTCTCTAGAAAATACACCGATTCATCTAAGGTGGAGGCTCCTGGTCTGGAGTTATCTACATTCTCTAAAATTATATGCCAGAATACATTTATATGTGTACTTTTCTTGGAAGACGATTGGCCCGTGAGTTTCATCAGATTTTCAAATGATTCTGTGACCAGAAAAAAAAATATAGGATCTGAATTTAAGATCTGGTTGTGGGGGCGGCCAGATGGCTCAGTTGTGTAGAGCGTGAGCTCTGAACAACAAGGTTGCTGGTTCAGTTCCCACATGGGCTGGTGAGCTGAGTCCCCTGCAACTCAGATTGAAAATTCGACTGGACTTGGAGCTGAGCTATGCCCTTCACAACTAGATTGAAGGACAATGACTTGACTTGGAGCTGATGGACCCTGGAAGAACACACTGTTCCCTATTTAAAAAAATAAAAAACAAAACAAAACAAAAAAAGATCTTCAGTTTATACTCCAAATACCTTTAAAAAGAAAAAGAAAAAGAAAAAGAAAGATCTGGTTGTGGCCAGTCGTTGAATTGTTGTCAACTCTGGGCAAGTCATATGGCCTCTCTGAAAAGAGGAGGAGTTACCTGTGTACAGTGTACATGGAAATTGTAAAAAAATTAGTAATAAAACATTTATGATAAATTTGGTTTATTGGTGAAAAAAAATGTCAAGGGACAGTTTATTGTCAATCTGAACCATTCTGAAGTTAGCTGTGAGCTATGAGATTTGGAGGGCAAAAGACAAACAAACTTTAAACTCTAGTATGATAGATCTGGGTATACTATAAGGAGATGTTTCCCACAAGAATTTCAAACACAAGAATGAGTTTGTGTAATCCTCTCTTCTACAAGCCCTCATAAATTCGATAAAAATTTTATTTGTGTGAGATGGTTTAGAAGTGATCTTATTTGGAGTTAAAATAGGTTACATTACTTATGAAAGAGCCCATATACTGTGTCTCAAAGAAAAACCTAATACATAGTTAAAAATATAACATGTCTTCTCTTCTTTCCATTTGTATCTCCTCCCATTGCCCTGCTTTCCTTCCTGCAAGTAGCTTGTGTATTTATTGTACTGTTTGCACTAACCTTAAGCAAGTGTTTTTAAACCCTCTTCTTGGCCTGTGACATACTGGTGGGAAGTCTTCTCCTCTGACTCCCGTCCTTTCTTCTTTTCTTCTGCCCATTCTTCAGCCTATCCTCTAACTTGCACTCATTACCTGCATGTATGTTAACTGTCTATGAAACGCTGTAGTTAATACAAGATCATAACCCATCCAACTTTTGGACTTCTTTCCCACTTACCTACTATTTTATTTAAAAATGTGCAAAACAAATATGCAAACCCAGAATATACTGATGCACCAAGACTATCTTTCCCAAGGTAATCGAATGTATACAATGCTACTGATGAGTCAAGAGGACATAATTGGAGGAATACAAGAGAAATGAGTAGATTCTTTAGACTTTACGTGGGGCATGGAGAGGTGTTGCAATGATTTTAGAAAAGGCCATCAAAGACCTCATTGCCAAGTTCAGCGCATGGAAGGCTGAACTAGATGGCCTCTCAAGGATGTTTCTGGCTCCAATATTCTGAGATCAAAAAAGTGTTGCCCAGTGGAAGACCACTGGAAACAAAGGCTTTTGTGCATCATGGAGCACTGTGTGCTCCTGATTTAGGAAGCTTGGCAGAGAGGCCCATCATAAGACTGCCATCAGTCAATTAAAGTCAATACCAATTAGGGAATATTAATTAAAATTGTAGCCTCCCTAAAGAAAAAACAACATTGATTCTCTCTCTGTATATAGATGAATAAAAACATTGACTATTTTTGTACATAAATAAATAGACAGAAACATAGTGGTTTTTCCCAAACCAAAAGAAAGATGATGATACTAGATATCTGTTGAATGTATCTAATAATAGTAATCTAGTGCTTTCTGTTTGCCTGACTTTTTTAAAGAGCCTCATTACCACCAAACAGAACTTTTTCATTCTTGTTTTACATAGTTCACCTCGCCCACAACCCTATCTGCATGGGTCCTCTAGCTACCGTGAACTCAGTTCTCTCCGACAGCTATGGCACTTCCACAAACCTTACTAGTATGATGGTAGCACATAATTGAAATGGATTGGTATAAATGAAAAGCAAAAGTATTATTTCTGCCCTGAGTACTTCTGATTATTGTATGTTTATCAGGTAATTTCTGACTTCTGGGTGGATTCTTGTAATCACTGCTTTAACATCCTATTTTCAGACAAACTATTGAACTATACAGAATTTTAGAGGTAGAATGGACTGTGGAGAGCATAGAGTCAAGTGGTCCTCAAATTTTAGCATGCATAGGAATTACCAGGGGAGCTTATTAAAGATCCCTAGTTTTGAGATTTTACCTCCTGAGATTCTAACTCAAATGTCTGAAGTAGAGTCCTTGAATGAGCAATTTTCAACAAGTGTATCAGATAATCCCAATGTGATTCAGGGACTTCATTCTGTAGGTCCCTGAAGCCCGCGAGTCCCACTCTGGCTCAGCTAGGGTTGAGAATGTGGGCTTTTAATTCTGCGTCGCTGTGTCTCAGCTAAGTGGTCAGATCTACCACCCTTTGGGGACTGCTTTTGTAAAGGCCATCAAAGACCTCCTCATTGCCAAATCCAGTGTAGATGGCTTGCAGTTTTTATCATAAATTGAATTGATAGCTTTTTGTGCCTGTGACTACTCTTTTTCTTCCCTCATTTTTCCCTTCTCCAAGTATTTGTCTCATCTCTTTAGTCATTCATTTTTGTTCTCTTTCCTGAGTGCCCCTTCCTGTGCTTACCTCCAGAATGTGGGTGTGCAATGAAGTTATGGCTTTTATTTTTGTCTTTTACTTGAGCGATCTTTTGTTCAGTGTCATAATTTCAGTGGCTCACCTATTTATGACCTTTTCGTTTGGTTGTTCATCTGTGACTTCTAGATCTTGCTCTTTACCTGTATTTCCAGCTCCCTACTGGGTATTTTCATTTGCTTGTCCCTCAGAATTGTTAAACTCAGTATCTAAAGTTAAAGCCCCAGTCATTTTTTCCCAAACATTTTCTCCACTTATGTTTCCTGTTTTAGTAAATGGTCCCACAGTGGCCTACCCAGAATACTTGATAACCAGAGTAGATTATTTTTTAATGTCCCCCTTTTCTATATGACAAATTTATTTTCAGTAATAGTCATGAAATGATACAATAATATGATCAGAAAATAAATTTTTCTTATTGAAATTTATATACATAAAATGATACCAGTAACAAAATAACTATTGCAATACAAAAAGGAAGACTTGTAAATTATATTAATGTAATTATATTGATGTAATAATTGACAAAAGTGGGGAAAACATGTGAAGAAACACTTCCGAAAGAGTGAACTTGCATGGCTCAGAGAATGATTTGCCCGTAGTAGGACAGAAGTGAAATAGCTCAAGTTGTGTTTCTTCTGTTATAATCACTGTGCTATTTACTCTTCAAGCACAGGACCCTGTAGTTGCAGACATATGTGGGTTGGAGACAGGAACTGAAGCAAGCTCCAGTTTGCTTCGGAGGCTGGGCCATATAGTTACGTATATGGAAACCCCATATAATTAGTGATTTCTATGAAATGATTTTCACATGAAATCCAGTGTTTCCTAAAGAATAAGTAATAAAATGTGCTAATTCAAAGTTTATGTATATAATATATTACTGAAATTTTACAATAACTGTGGCAATTGTTTAGAACTTAGACCAATACATTTTTTCAGGGAGTCACTTACCAGTGACATTGTCTAGAATTGCTGGTTCATGGTGACAATAAGAAGCAAACTGAGTTTTAGTCAGCTTTATTATTATTATTTTTAAATTGACTGCAAACAGTGTACCACCATCTTGGCAAACCTCCTTTGCTCTCAGTACGCCACTGGTTCCCGCCTTTCATATATTCACCTCAAGCCAGAAGCCTTCAAATAATTTTTTTTAAATTTGGTTTTTTCTCTGTCTTTTTAGAGTTTATTTTGTTATTCTTTTTTCTAGCTTCTTCATTGTATGGCTAATTCATTAATTTTGAGACTTTTTGCTAATGTGAACATTTTGGCAAAGTGCCCTTTACCACTTAAAAAATAGCTTTGGTTTTTTTGAGGTTTAATTCATATACAGTAAAATTGACCGTTTTTCTAGGATACAGTGGTATGAGCTGAGAAATAAATATGGTGTGGGAGTGTGAAAGAGCCTGGTGTTGGAGGCAAGAGGTCCCTCTTCGGGGATTCATGACTAGAACCAACAGTTTAGGACCTTGGGCCCCAGAGTGAGTGTCAGCGAGTTTTTCCAGAAAAGCCCAGCACCAGCCACATCTCTACAAAAACCAGTCCAAGGAAGGGAGCCACCCTGTAGCTGACAACAGCAGTGGTGTCCCCGGACATCACCCGGGGCAGGGCCCTCTTCTCCCGCTTTCCGGGAGGGTCTTGTGAGCCGAGCTCCCTTAGCTTTGCTTCCGTTAGTTTTCCAGGGTGAGGGAAGGGGGCAGGCAGTGTAGATGCTGAGAGACTGTCCTAAAGACACTGAGTCCTCCAAGAGGAACATTTATACCAGCACTTTGGCAAGTCAGATTTTGAATAGATAAATGTTTAAGCTGAAGGAGTGTTTAAATTGGAAGAGATTAAAATATTACTTATTGGCAAGTCTGTTTTCCCACTTTCCACTAGGATGGGCTCCTAAGGATGATGATTAAATCAGCTATAGAAATGAAAGAGTCTGCATTTTCTTGGCACAACCGAATGTTTCAAAAGTAAATTGGTAATATTTTATCACAGAAAGTAACCAGGGATAAAAATAGCTGTGTAGCCTTACCGTGTGATAATAGGAGTAATATAATAAATGCATGGGAAAAAGATCATAAATATGTACGAGTAGTGATATTACAGGGGAGTTTTATTTTATTTTTCTAATTTTATGTTTTTCCCCCCTAAATTGTCTGAAATAAATTATATACTTTACAGCTAGGGGAAACAAATGCTGTTAAAAATAAGAAATTAATCAACCAGCAAAAACTAATAATTTCTGTATTGGATGTATCTGCATTATTACACAGCTTTATGGTATACATTTTATATGTATATATTTGATATAATACTTTTTATGGAATTTTGTATCCTGCTTTTTATCACATAATATTATATAACCTGATCATTTTTCCCTTTCCCCTAAATGTTTTTCAAAAGCATTTAATAAATAGTTGTATAATTGTAGATGAAACATTTCTCTATTGCTGGGTATCCAGGTTGTTTTGCAAAGTTTCAGCCTTTTAAGTAAGCCTGTAGTAGACACGCTTCTTTGTAAATCTTTGCATCTCTGATTGTTTCCTTGGGATAGATGTTTTGAAATTGGGCTGGATAATAGGAACATTTTCAAAGTACTAGATATTAGTTTTAATTTCAGTGATCCTGTTTGAGCATTGACTAAGGAATGAACCACATAACCTGGATATAAGTTTTTCATCCCATACATTTGTTATTTCTTAATAAATAAACAATAGCAACAAATAATGCGCACGCGCGCGCACACACACACACACACAGCTGTCCTTTCTATCTAATCAAAACTTCCTCAGACCACACTCTCCTAAAAATAGGACGTCTATGCTCTTGGAGGTGAATCCTCTCACTATTCATAGTAATTGCTCTCTATGAATTCAAGGACAACCAGCTAAGAATGGCTTTGGTAGTCACTTACTTGTGACTACCAAAGGGGTCACGTTATCCTGGAATGTCATTCCTCACCAGTTGTACCATCAGGAGTAACTCTTGACAGGTTTAAGGAATCCATTGCTGTTTTCTCTATATAGAGTATGGTTTTACCTGCTCACTGTTTAGTTATTCTTCTCCCCGTTTTCCCTGGTCTCACTCAAGACTCAGGCTTTCCTTTTTGAGTCAAGCCATGCTAGTGTCTTCCTTTTCTGACATCCAGTAGCATATGTAATCTGAATCAGGAATCTTTACATAGGGGCTTGGATCTTCTCTGAGCAGAATCCTGTGGCCTACAGTTCATGGCAGGGAACATTAAAATTGGCTCCCTGTTTCAAGGAAAATCTGTCATGTATTTTGGAGGGCAGGTAGCCTATTTGTACTTCTTGCCTAATTCAGAATCCAGTCTTTAACATCCAGTGAATCTGGTGTATCCAACTTTATTTATTGGTAAAATGGCCTTCTCTCCCTTACACATGATTGCAGGTGCCTGTGGATTCCATAGCACTCAGCAGATGCAAATTACTGCTGGAAAGAGAGGGCAGTTAGCACTGCTTGGAACATACGAAGTGGGCCGATGGCTTCTATTAATGTAGAGAGTCTCATTTGCTGCTTTTGTGCTCCTCACAATGCTGAGCTCAATGCGAAGGACAAAACTTGCCCTTCTTAAATGTCTTTTCTCTGTTCATCTACATGTCTGTTTCCTTTTATTATTATAATAACGCCTTTTGTGATAATTAAGTGTTGAAGAACATCTATTATAAAATATACTTATTAATCCTTCAGGTCACCGGCTGACCTTGTCATTAACTCAGTTTTTTACTCACTGCAATTAAATCTAGCTTTCTTCATTTTTGAATTCATTCGAGTGGCAGAAGCAATCATAACTCTCAGTGTTTATATTTCTTGATGTTACTGTAGTGAACATGCATGTGTGTCCCTTTGTGATGATTTTCTCTGTCTGGCTGCTTATAACATCATCCTTGTTTATCCCTACACTGACTAGGGAAAGTTGGAGTCTAATAAACTGCATGACTACAGCTTCCTGGCCGTGGTCCTCATGTAAGTGGTCTCTGAGTACACTGTGATGAAGTAAGGAAAGGGAAAAATTAAATTGCCAAATTTAGTCACAAAATATGCCTAGATTGCCTCTTGCTTTTCCTTCTGAAGCATGAATGGTGGTCACAGTGATGGTAATTATGACCGTTTCTGGATTCTGGTTCACTGGCACATTTGTCAGCTTTGATTTATTTCTCTTCTTCCTTAATAAAAGAACAGCAATGCATTCATCGTTGGCAGGGTTAATTGTGCACTGTAACTCTTTCTTTAGTGCAATTTTTTTAAAGGTCCCATCTCCTGTGAAATATAGAGAACTTTGCGGCAATATCTGTGATTCTGAGAAACACGAGAAAAGAGGTGATTTGCAAGTGATTGTAGAATAAGCACTGTTAAGTTTAGGATTTCCTTCTTCTTTTGAATTTCCACTTTTGGATTTTAGCACCTTTGATTTTAGGAGGAGGACTGTGCAGCTTCTGTAAACCTAGCTCATTTTGCTAATGTCTTCCTAATCGATGTACAAATATGTAACAGGCCTAGTAGCCCAGGGAAAGTAGGAAAGAGGGAAATTTGGAGGGTGATGTCCTTTCTTGGAGGTAAAGAAAGGAGTCCTGGTTACTTGACCCCTGTTCAAGTTGGTAACAAAACCAGCGGCTCCTTTTCTTTAGCCTGTAGACAAGGCACTTTCCACTAAAGCCTCCTCTGACACTTGGCTGCTGTTTCAGAGTAGAAATCACTGTCACTTCTCAAAACAAGGGTGAAGTGGGGACTAGTAATTACACTGAAAAAATTATGTTTGAAAAACGTTGCTTGTGAAATAAGTGATGACTGGAAGAAATAAGCCAGCCTGTAAGGAGTGGAGAGCATGGTGGTTAAAAGCATGCATGGACTCTGTAGTCAGACATCTTGTATTCAGAATTTGGCTCTGTCGTTTATTAGCAACAAATTGGGAAATTACTTAATCCCTCTGTTTCACTTTTCTTATTTGTAAAATATACAGAATAGCATGTAGTAATAGGTAATAATAGTGCCTATCTTATATGGAGGTTGTAAAGATTGAGTTAATACGTGTGAAAAATTTAGAATCAAGAAATATTAGATATAGTGGCCAACTGGGAAATGCCCTGTCTAAAAGTAGTTGGTTTACATTAAAAGCAAACACTGTCGTGATCACTCATCTGTCAGCCAGGAATGTTCATGGATTACCAGTTTGCAATCCCCGGTAGGGGGACACATGAATGATAGCTCAGCGCTATTAAACGACGAGAGTCTTAAACTGTGCTATTCACTATGCCTGCCATGAACCACATGTGGATATTTAAATTTAAATTAATTGAAATTCAGTTCCTCAGTCTCACAAGCTACAATTTAGATACTTACTAGCCACACGTGGCAAGTGGCTACCATGTTGGATAGTACAGATATAGAACATTTCATCATTACAGAAACGTCTATCAGATACAGCTGACCTAATGGTTTATGAAAATCTGCACCATTACTATTTACCAACTTGATTATCTCTCAGTGTGAGATGGCCAAACCAGAGGCAGTGGACAACCTGTGTACATAGTAGTGAGGGATCCGGGAGGCATTGTTTCCTGCTTGATCTTACATTACAGCTTTTCATCCATTCCATAGCAGCAGTTTATACATTTGTTTTCCAAGTATTTTTTAAAAAGCTCTTTGGTGACTGTAGGTTCCTGGTGCTAGGTGACTCTCCAGTTTGAAGGGAGAATTCCATAGGGGAATAGAAAAGGTGGTTTTCCCCACTGAACTTCGAAGGATACATTTTCAGTGCCTTTTCAGGCATGAAGGGAAGATTGAGTTGGGGTATACATGTGTTTGCATGTGTGTATTTTTTCCCCCACTAAGAAAAGTACATCAGGGAGAAACTTCAACCTTTAAATATTCTCTATAAAAATACATAAAATGCATATTGCCATGGGATTTTTTTTACTGTGTCATAATCTCATTGTGGTGGTCAATATCTGCTATTGTTAGACCCATGCTTTATCATGTGTAATGGGAAATAGCACCCTTTTAATCGTTTAATGGTGATTTGAAGAATTTTTTGTTATGTTAAAACTTAATTGGGGGAAGCTTGGGCTGTAGTGGGATATAACAGAAAAATCCCCTGGGGCTGTTTATGTTACTAGATAGGATTGTATCTCAGTTGCTATTCAGGATAGAGCCTACGTGTTACTCCTTGAACAGAAAGCACAGAGCAGAGGTAGCGTGTGTGCACTGTGGTTCCTTTAGGAAGACCTGGTGGCATTAAATATTACAGTAGATGCCCCTTATGTGTGGTTTTACTTTTGTGGTTTCAGTTACCCTTGGTCGACTGTGGTTCAAAAATATTAAATGGAAAATTCCAGAAATAAACAATTTATAAGTTTCAAATTGCACGTCGTTCTGAGCAGCATGATGAAATCTCACATCTTCCTGCTCCATCCCATCCAGGTCATGATTCACTCCTTTGCCCAGGTATCCACACTGTATACGCTCCTCGCTTGTTAGCTACTTACTAGCTCTCTTGGTTGCATATTGACTGTCGTGGTATCACAGTGCTTGTGTTCAAGTCACCCTTATTTTACTTACTAATGGCCCCAACATGCAAGAGTAGTGATGCTGGCAATTTGAATATGCCAAAGAGAAGCCATAAAGTGCTTCCTTCAGGTACAAAGGTATGTATGTATAGGAAAATATATATATATAGGGTTAAGTAAGGACTATCTGTGGTTGCAGGCAACCACTGGGGGTCTTGGGATGTATCCCCTGCAGACGGGGAAAACTACTGTATACATCTGATGGGGAATTACCTGCGTTTCCTTGAACACATCTGTACTTTCATTTTGACGCAACAAATATAGGGCTAAATCTTTGTGTTTTCTCTCTTTACTAAGCTGTTGCGTTGGTAACTGTCCTCTTACCTCCCTAACCTAACCTATCTTATTCCAAGCTTTGGGTTTGACAACTACAGCCTATTTTCAGTGGTGAGTGAATTTCAGATACATTAAAATGAATGCATTCCTTCTCCCATAGTGAAGTATGCAGAGGCATATACTTGAGATGTGTACATTTTTCTTTATGTCTGTTACACTTAAAAAAATTCTACATTAAGATATGAAGGTATAGCTGATTTTTTCTTATTTATAAGTATTGGATTTATTTACTTTTGGTAAATAAATAGTCTTTCTTGATAATTCATCATTTTAAAGAACAATTTGTTCTTTAATTTTTTTCCTGATTATAACAATAATGACTGTTATACATTTTATTTGCTTTATTATGTAATACATTTTTTTAATTATGTAATACTTTAATAGTCATTTAGAACTATAAATTTTCCTTTGAGCACTAGTTTAACTGCATCCCAAATATTTCAGGGTTATAGAGAAAAATGCACATAACACTATGTGGCAAAACCAAGGGATTAATTCAAAGCTGACCCAATAAAGCCATCATTGCCATGGGAAGGTCTTTAACCCTGAGGATACTTATTTGAGGAAGAAACGGATATAAATATAAGCAGGGTAGAGAAAATCTTCCTGAAGTACAGCTAGTAACCACCACCAAAAAAAAGCAACAACAAACAAATATTTGGACACATAGAGAGATAACAAATATTGAATTAGAGGTCCACAATTAGACCCAATTGGAAATCCAAAAGAATTTATACAACAAAATGATAAAAAGGAACTGATTGACTTTTGCACTTCTACAACATAGGCTCTGAATGAACTTTAACTTCTGCTAAAATGTACCTTTATGATCTTAATTGATTTTGGGACTCAAATTGCAGTTCTATCTGAGGATCCCACTAATCATAAACAAGGTAACCCTATCCAGGGGATCCTACTAAATTTTAATAAGGTACCCTCTGTACTCCTAGGGAAGTTACCAAATATAAAACAGAGAACAAACAGGCACGTCTCACCTTAATCATTTGAACTCTTGCCTTGCCTAAATTCCCCATGATCATAGAATTTTGTGCCCTAAGATATCCCATAGTCAGCGTGGATGTTCTGACCCAACGAGTAATAAATTAAATTACAACTCTGGCACTTAAAATTGGCTTGGAAAAATGGGGCTCCCTTGACTCTCCTCCCTACTCCATGAATAAAACAATTCGTGTTGCCCAATGTAAATTAAAATAGGGCCAAGAATTGAAACCCATATATAAGATGTTTTTAGAGAAGGGGTGGTTATTCCTACTGTTTCTCCATTTAACAGCACAATTGGGCCTGTTGTTAAACTTGGAAAGAATGAATGGTGCCTCACGGTGGATTTCCATAGCCTTTGTGTCATGATCCTAGCCATTGAGGCCTGCATTCCCAATACTATTGAAAATACTGACTCCATCTGATCAGCAACTGGTAATACTTTGCCGTCATGGATTTGGCTGATCGCGTTCTGTTCAGAGCCTACTTCTGCAGCCTCACAGTTGCAGTTTGCCTTCATCTTTGCAGGGACACAGTACACCTCTACCCAGCTGTCCATGGTGTGCCTCAATAGACCTATTATTGCGTGCAGTCTTTGCAGGCAAGATCTGAACCATATCCAGCTTTCTCCAGAAGCACAAGTATGACATCACACTGATGACATTCTCCTCCAGGGAGAGTCATTTGACATACTCCTTCAGGACATACTAATACAAAGGACACAAGCCATTGCCCCACACAGTTAGGCCCTGCTACCTTTGTTAAATTCCTGAAAATTGTTTGTAAAGCTGAGATCTACTCCATCCCCTGCCACTGTCAAGAAAGAGCTAATGGTCCTTTTAGCACCCGCAAATGTTAAAACAGGCTCAAAACTTTTCAGGTTTTTTTGGGTTTTGGAGACAACATATTTTTAATTAATGAATGTTACTTAGGCCAGTTTATGTGGTTACTTGCAAACTAGGCATATCGAATGGGACTCCCTATCACAAAAGGCTGTAGAATCCGCCCCAATTTCAATAGAATGGCTCTCCCGTTAGTGTCCCTCCTCCCACTCCAGTGCTTTTTTACTAGAGGCTTTAGCCCCCTCCTCTCATTCCTCCTGGATTCTCTGGACCACCCATTATGGCCACCGTTGTCCATAGACTTTGGTGCAGTCCCCTGCCCTCCTGGGCTCCAGGCTCTTTGCTGTTAGATACTGACATCTCCTGGAAATAGAGTCTCACCACTTGGTAAATGTCCAAATGCGAAATGGAATAAATAATAGTGGGAAGATAAAGAAGCAGAAATTCTAGACTTCTTATTCATGAACACTTGAGATTTATTCTTGGGTATTTGAGTTTCTGTCTTTTGTGCAACAAATCGGACACAGTGGACGTAACACTCAGCTGGTAGTTAAGGGTTGGCACGAACTGTAACTTCAGACCAATGATTTCCCTGTTGTAGGGGTAAGTTTTTTCATTTATGAAATAAAGGATTGAGTTAGATGGTATTTAAGGTCTTTGTCTACTCCTTTAACATTCTGAAAAGCTTCAAATAAAACCCAAACATTAAAATGACGTCTAATGTCTAGGATTTACCCTAAACTTTTATTTTTACATGTAAAGTTGAAAGACCCTCTAAGCTCTATAGGAAACATTAAGGGTGGGACATAAAAAACATTCAAAATAAATACTTTCAAAGAGACTTTTAATGAAAGTAGATCAGGGAGATCAACAGCAGCAAATGTCGCCTGGTTGTTGACTTGATTTCTGAACCCAGTTTGAGTCATGATAGTCTTTGGAACAGAAAACTCACTGTAGGTAGAAAGACTGATCACAAGGTTCCCAATCTAAATACAACTTGGAAATGAAAATTAGTAAATAAGGTAAGATTCAAACAACCTATACAGTTTAAGTATTTTTTTCTTTAAGCTTCAGTTTATAAAATTGAGAAACAATTTGTAGACCACTCTTTTATTTAACAGCTAACTCATTAAATGTACCACCAGACCACTGGGTTGACTAGATGTCACTTTTGTTTTTGTCAAAAACTCCTAGATATTGCCTGAGTTTTGTTTTTTTTCCCCCCAAGACCATACTCCCCTCTCAGTTACGGAACCAACACATGCAATTTTGTCTAAGAGTGCTTGCTACTACATGGGTGTGTGAGCATCTAGAGAATGCTTTCTCTGTCAGCTCCCAATTAAAAAATAGGAAATGATTGTTTTAAGCAGAACAACCAATAAATTTTAAATGGAGCAGCTTCTCTGATTTACTCTCATTTTCTAGGCATTTCTGTTATTAGTGTTTTATACACACGCACACGCACACACACTCACCTTGAGATGTAGTGTTACAGTGGTCATAAATACGATAGAAGCTACCTTATAATTGAGGAGGAGATTACTCCATTTGTGGATTGTTTAGACTTCTGGCCTCAATGTGATTTTTCTCTTTATTGACGACTTCTGTGCAAGATGAGGTGGTGGTTCCCATTGGAGTCTGGTTTCAAGGGGAGAAGTGGGCGTGAAAGAAGCAGACTGTTACTTTGAAGATATTTTCATTAGGAAACTCTGTAGGAGAACAGACCTGTGTGATCTCTCATTTCTCCTTTTTAGTACCATGAAAAAAAAGTTTAACCCTCTGAAAATTGTAGATACTCTGGCAGTCTTATTCTTTCAATCCTCAGCTCAGCAGCGGCTTTCTTCATGAAACTTTATTAATACTATTCTTTTGTTGTTATCTGACCTGGGTAATTGATTTTATCTTCAAACTCTCAGATTGTGTACGTTGTATATGTTTATTGGATGCTGCTGTGGGTGTTAATTAATTAGTTGCAAGCCATCTTATACCTAGTAGTTTATGTTGGTTTGACTGAACCTGAAAACCACAGACAGCTTTGAGGAGCCATGGAATTGTCTGAAAGCAATACATTGGAATGCTAGGAGACTCTCTCTTAAGTTCCTAGGATGCTGGAGGGGAGTGGCCTTCTTGGGTTCTGGGCATAAAATGTACATAAAACTGTACAAAGAAGAGTAGTCAGTCAAGAACTGTTAGTGATTCTAGTCTCCAACTGGAAGGTGTTTGGGGAGGGGAGAAGAGGAAAGAAGAACTGTAAAAATCATGTGGAAGGAACATAATATTGTGTAAATGGTTGTAATACCTTAGATCTGATAGTGCTTGACGATTTTCAAAGCCCTTTCACTCACAAGTTGGTGGAAGCACGTATTTTATTGCATGCAACATGCAACGTTTTTTTCTTTGTGACTGGAGTGGAGCTGGACAATTTTTACTCTTAAACTATCAGCTTGACTCTCACAAGGAACAGCTCACAAGGAACAGCTAAATTTTTGCAGAAAAGTGGCAGCTGTGCAGAAAGTTCTATCTGTCCTTTGATGTCTTCACTTTGCTGCCATTTTTTCTCATGCCAAAGAAAACATCCCTCCACCAGCCTGTTTGGGCTCAGTTTGATCAAAATTCAACTGAAATCACTCTCTCACCCTGAGACAGCACTGGGAAAGGCTGGGTGATCAGAGTGGGACCCTGCAGACCCACTGCTACTCAGAGCAGAGTCGTAGGACTCCAGGGAGAGTCGCCTCTAGGTCACCCACGGGGCCCTGGTGTGTCAGTCACAGACTGCCAGCTAGCCTTGGTTCCATTGTTTTTCCTGAGACCTGAGGACTCAGCAGTTTGTTAAGAGGCCTGTGGTTCTAGAAGTAGCCATACTTATTAGAGAAATGCCTCTCAAATTGTAACCCAAGTTCACAAGCAGAAGTACCTTATCCTGAGAAAAGAGAAATAAAAGTGCGTATCTTCTGCATAACATTCATCAGCATTGTGTTTAATTGAATAACAGCTCTATTTCTACTAGATTGTAGCTTCTATGAGGGTAGAATTTGAGTCTCTTACGTTTGCCCCTCTTACTAGTACCTGTCATTTGGTTGGCCGCCTGAATTAAGACGTGTAAAATTCTATTGGTCGGGGCCCAGGTGAGCCTGTGGGTCGAGGTAGAAGCGTAAAGAGTGTGATTCCCCAGGGCTCCCCAGCTCCCAGCCACAGCCTTCTCCTTTACTCCTCCTACCCTTCCTCCCCCACCCACCGCATACATATCAGTGCTCTGGCCTCAGTTCCTGTTCCATTCCTGAAAAGAATTGAGTATATTCTTTTCTATTAAGCTACTAATAATATACTTGTCATCATAATATTTTCTCCTTTTAACCTGTTACGTGCATATCCTTTATTGCCTGTTCTTTCCCTATGTTTTAATAAAGGGAGCCATAGATTTTATCTTTTTGTGGCATTCAAATTACTGGATATAAATGTATGAGCCGGGCCAGTAATAAGACTCCACCCTGTAGTGAGAGAACCTAGGTGAACATCTCAGAGTGCCCCAAGAGGAAGGCCTTCTGGCTTCTAGTGTAGGCTTCTCACTGGTGTTTAGCACCTTCTGAGATGGTTTCCTAGACACCAGAGGTTAGGAATGGAAACAATGAGATCTATAATAGTCTGTCCCTCAAAAGAGCAGGTCTTGAAGGGGAACGCTCATTCATCTAATGCTGTCATTGCCATCTCAACCCTCAGTGGTTTTTATCCTTTCTATAAAGTGGGGCTGTGGGTGTGCAGTGCTTGTGGTTTTTTCTGAAGAATCATGCTTCCTCCTACCAGCCTGGTTGCAAGACCTCTTTATGCTGAAACCTTAGGTTTTGTGTGCCTTTGTTCATCCTGCAGTTAAAAGTCAAAGTTAAGGGTGGCCGGATGGCTCAGTTGGTTAGAACGCGAGCTCTCAACAAGGTTGCTGGTTCAATTCCCGCATGGGATGGTGGGCTGCGCCCCCTGCAACTAAAGATTGAAAACGGTGACTGGACTTGGAGCTGAGCTGTGCTCACCACAACTAGATTGAAGGACAAACGACTTGGAGCTGGAGAAACCTGGAGAAACACACTGTTCCCCAATATTCCCC
The DNA here is from genome assembly GCF_964194185.1 of Rhinolophus hipposideros. Taxonomy (NCBI): domain Eukaryota; kingdom Metazoa; phylum Chordata; class Mammalia; order Chiroptera; family Rhinolophidae; genus Rhinolophus; species Rhinolophus hipposideros. The sequence continues at coordinate 45,846,641 of NC_138048.1, read as the reverse complement.
AATTAAAAATAGAAAAGTCAAAGTTAAGCCCTAATGGGGAACGCTGACTGCAAACTAGGGCAAATAGTTACCAAAGGGAGACCATAGAACTTTCTTGCTTTCACCTGGTATAAAAGTCCTTGTCAGTGGAAGTGACGCTTTCTAGTTTTAAACTTTTCACCGGCAGTATAATGTGCAATGGACGCAAAGTCACAATCTGTTAATGTTACTGCTGTAGCAGTCTTAGTTATTTAGGATTAGTAGGTGACATAAAAGCTGTTCTTCTGAACATTGGGAAATACGTTAGGCCTCAAAAGGTTTTCTTTTTTTAGTAAAATAGGCTGATTTTGAGATTAAATGTGTTGTAGAGTATTATACATATGTTACAATTATAAGTGCTGTAGAAAAATAACAGTCATAGTATGCTAGCTTAATTCTGTTTTTTAGTGGTTGGTCTTCCATAGCAATATGAGGTTTCAGGAGAGTAGGTGAATTTTTTCTTAAAACCATTACTGAATTTAGCAGTTTTGTAGGATTTATGTATAAGCTTGTGTGCTTGTGTGTGTGTGTGTGTGTGTGTGCGCGTAACATAACATGTATATTTTTTTATCTCCCATCTATTTCTTGCTACTGCAGTCCCGTGGTTGCTATGGAGAAGGTTATGCTAAGGAAATGCATCAGAAGGTTAAAAGTTCTTCCTGCATCCGGGATAGAAATAACAGTTCCCCGTCTCTTTATGCCCTCCCCTCGTGTGGTGATCTTCTGTACTGCACCGCCTACTGCCCAGGGGAGGATGGCTTGATGCTCTATTTAAAAAAATACACGAGGAGCTAATTCTCCTTTTTTTCACTTTTCAGCTTTATCAAATATCATTTTAGTATAGGCTCAGAATGGAAGGAAAGAATAGGCATATTAGGGTGAATCGTCAACTCGGGACAGTTCTGTTTCGTATGAGTGATTTTTTTCCTTCTGTCTTATTTGTATGTGTAAAATTTTAATTTATTCTTATTTGCTGATATGAGGGAGGAAAACCTTAGAAAAGGACCTGATGTAGAACAGTTGGGATGTGGTTAATCTGCCTAGAAATAGCATTAATCTGTGGATCAGATGCTGTCAACAATATAGGGCCTTTTACCCCCATTATCTTCCCCATTTTTTTATTTTTTTATTTTTTTGCTTATTCTTCCTGTGCTATCTTTGGTTTCATTTGGATTTACATTTTTATTTTCTACCAGCTCTTTGTTTTCTAATATTTCTTTTCTATTTTTACTTGATATTTCATTTTTGAATTTTACTCCTGCTTTGTCACGAGAAAGTGTTCGGTCTTTTGGCTTTTTCACTCTGGGAGTGGAGGCTTTATAGCTCTGTAATAACACATATACCAAAAGAGGTATTCTCTTAACATGTGCTTAAGAGTAACTTTGTATAGCTTTTAATAAATTAAAAATTGCAGCTGTAGGTATATATCAAAATAAGTGTATGACCGCAATTTTCTTGAGATGTTTCATGCCTCTGGGACAGTTATATGAGTCGGGGTGAATACTTTCTTTTGTTCTCTCTTTCTTACTGCTTATTACTCCTTTGGTTTTCTTCCTGAGATCAAATTCAATTGCTATTTAAGAACCTCCTATGCCAAGTACTTTCATGTATACTTCTTCAAAGTGATCTCGTGAGGTAGATACATATTTTTATTCCTTTTTTTTAGAAATGCAAAAAAAGCAAAACAAAAACTAAGGCTCAGAGAGTTTAAGTAACGTGCCCAGAGTTACACAGCTAGTAAGTAGCTGTTCCACACTCTAAGTCCTGCGCTCTTTTCACTACCAGGAAGCTGTGAGGAGGAGGCATAGGAGGGCCCTGGAGTCAGACTAGACACAGGTTTGAATCCCCGTTCTGTGGGGTAATGTTTTTAACATCTCTGGGCCTGGTGTCCTCATGTGTAAAATGTGATTAATAATCGTATCACCTCCCATTCTTGTTTGTTACTAGGCTCATATAAAGTGCTTAGAACAGTATTTGGCCTATAAATTCTTGATGAATATTATCAAGTACATATTGGACATTTTCTGTATTATGGTCATTGTGTGCTGGGACCCAGGCATATAGTTTCTACTTAGAATCTGTGGAGAAAGACCTATGCTAAGAGCATTCAAAGTGTGAAGGCAGTTTCAAGGAAGTACAACATGCCATGGAGGCATTTAAAGAGGAAATGTAACCTGCTCTGGAGGTCAGGGGAATTTTGAATCTGAAGAATAGGGAGGGATTAGAAGGGCCGTGCGTGCACGTGCGCGTACACAACAGAGGAGGGTATTTCAAACTAAGGAAAGATCATAGAAATCCAGGAGAGCCCAGTGTATTCCACTGTGGGAGGAAGTGCTGTAAGACTGGTTCGAAAGATAGGCAAAGGCCAGATAAGCAGGGCCTTGAGAGCCGTGGGAAGTACTTGGGAGTACTGTGTCAGCACGCAATTATGATGCCACATCATTTCTCTCTGCGTTCTTAGATTTCTCAGAGCTTCTAACAGAATAGATAACCAAACGCCTTATTTCTACATTTCAAATCTCTTATTTTTTCATGTTGTACCCACTAAAGAATGTTTTAACCTAGCTAAAAGGTAAACTAGTACCAACATAAACGTATCCAAAAGGTTCAAGAAAAATTTAAGAATAGTGTTTCGTTTGGAAAGAGGCAATATATTGGTGAACAAGAATAAAATATTTCAGTTGAGCCATTTAAAAAAAAAAAGCATTTCCTTGGTTTTAGAATATCACACCCTCCTGATGGTTTCAGATGGCTTTATTTGTTCATAAATAACTCTACTACTTGTTGATTTAGTGGCTTTTGTCATATGAATGCTTCATTAAACAACTGGAGCTTGCTCGTTATAGCCAAGTAGGGCTGTATTCAACTGAGTGGCGAAGTTGAGAGTGCATGGTTGTATTTATCAGTAGAAGCCATTTATCTGGCCTTTTGCCATCTGGAAACTCTAGTTAGTATTTCCCATTATAACTTTTCAATCTGCTAATCAGACTGATACTGGCTTTGAGCTACAGTGTGACACTGTCAGAAAGGCCTACCAAAATATAAACTACAGTGCTCTGTGATGTCTTTAGACACAAAGCAAAAACTAAGCCAGGAAAGAAAAATACATTCTTTCCATCCTAGTCGTCATCTGGGTTAAAAGCCTCGATTTTCAGAAGTTCTTTAGAAAGCTAAACAGCAAAGAATTTTGAACTTTTTTCCCCTGAAAAAGGCAGGTCACTTGCAAGTTCAGATTTGGCTAGAGGGTTACCCCCTATAATAAATAAGAGGCAATCCTGAAACACCAGAAAAATACCCCGTGGGCTGTCACTTTTTTCTCCCCAGTCCCTGCCCTGACTCTAGACAACAATTTCTGAAATTTGAAAGCACAGATATTAGGTTGGTGCAAAAGTAATTGCGGTTTTTGCAATTATTTTTAACCTTTTAAACCACAATTACTTTTACACCAACCTAATTTATTAAAAAAGTAAAAGAAAAGCCATCCTGGGGGCTGGGACATTAAGATTTAGGACCCACAAAGTTTGCAAGAAATGTCTATTCATCTATTATCTGTAAATCAAGTTAAATACAAATCTGGGATTCTCTTACCAGAATGGCAGGAAATTTAACATCAGTTATTATTCAGGCTCCTTCCTCCACCCTGCAAGATCTCTTACAGAGCCAAGACACTGGGAGACCCCTCTGATAACTAACATTCCCCACGTTTGAGCCGTCAGGGTGTTTTGAAGTCTTGTTTTGCAGCTTCTGTGCCTTGTGGAACACCAGGAATCTTGCACCAACAGAGCCATAGTGGCTGGGGGCAGCCGTCCTCCTTGAGGAGCTGCTGTTTCCCTTGGCCTCTGAGCAAAGTAGAGCATGGGTACCCTCTTTGCCAGGAACTTGGCCAGCTTCCATCCCCTTCTTAATAGTCCCTTTTCTCCTTTCTTAAATTTGGAGGTGGTCACTCCCACCTCCTCTCCCTCAGTATTGTTTCCTCAGTGAGCACCGGATTTCACTAGAGACAGGAAGCCTGTTTGTCTTCAGTAGTTTCAGCTTTCCACCTTGTAAAGGCCTATGAGGTAAGGAAATATGGAGAGCTTGACAAAGACAGGCTTGGAAGAGTTAAGGGAGAGCCAAGAGAAAGAGAAATAACTTTTTAGTGTTTTCATTTACTGCTGGCTTTACTCAACCTTTCCTCTATTCATGTCTGGCCATCATATGTTGAATAGTATTACTACATTTGGAGAAATTTCCACATTATGAGTCCACCTCTCCAGGGTCAGAAGTGAGAAGTCAGCTATCCAGCCTCTTCTGCAGCTTGGAGTTCAGGCCGAGGCACGTAGGTGAGACCATGATTTGGGCACGAGCAGTAGGATGAATAGGCTCTGTGCTGAACTTCTGTTTGCTGGCACAGATTGCAGCAGACAAGTGTGGCTTCAGGCATGACAGTGTAGGGAGAAGTGCCTGAGACAGGCCTGGCATCATTAGTCGTGCAGTAAGGTCTGGCATTTAGGCTCTAGCGACAGGGACAGCTGCAGCAGCTTTCTCATCAGGCCACTTGTACAGCATAGTTTTGGTGTTTTCCTAGAAGTTTAGCCTTGAGATTGCTTCTCTATCCGTCCAGTGATTTTGTGAGTTTCTCAACATCCTCCCCGTTTTTTTCAACTAAAAAAATCAGATTTGAGGTACAATTTGCATACAATAAAATCCCCCTCTTTAGGTGTACAGTTTGTTGAGTTTTGACAAATGTTTACAGTCTTCGAATCACCACCAGAATAGTGATGTAGAATGTTTCTATACCCGCAGAGTTTGTCCATGCTCCTGTGTAGTCATTCTGTGTGGCCTACCTCTCTCTGCCCCAGCTCCAGCCCCTGGCAAACACGGGTATGCTTTCGGCCCCTATAGTTTTGCCCTTTCCATAACATAGAATTAAAAAAGAAATGGATGCATACTGTATAGTCTTTTGTTTCTGGCTTCTTTCCCTTAGCACAATGTTTTTGATATTTTTCCATGTTGTGTGTCAGCAGTTTGTTTCTTTTTGTTGACTAGTAATTTTCCATTCTTTTATCCATCTGCAAGTTGATGGATAGTCAAGATATTTCCAGTTTTTTTTGGCCATTGTGAAAAAAGATGCTATGAACATTTGCATCTATTTCTTGGATAAATACCTAGGATTGCAACTGGTGGTATGTTGTGTTTTCATTTTTATGCACATCAGCATATTTTCTGATTTTTTTTGTAATTTCACCTTTGACCTGTGAATTATTTAGAAGTGGATTTTTATAAATGTTTGATGATTTTCTAGATTTCTTTTTGTTATTAAGTTCTATTTTAATTCACATTCTTTGTATGATTTTATTCTTGGTGAGTGTCTTATGTATACTAGAAAATAATGTGTATTCCATGATGTTTGGTAGAGTGTCCTAAAATCTCTTAGGTTCATTGCTTTGTTCATAAGTTCATTGTTTAGGTCTTAAGTATTTTTACTGATTTTTTAGAAACCGATTTTATCTGTTTGTTCTATGGATTTGTTGTATATCATTGCTAATGACAGAAGAGTGTCCCAGTCTCCGATTATAAAACTATAATTATAAACTATGATTATTTTGGTTTTGTTTTTCTCCTTTCACTTCTATCAGTTTTTGCTTCATATACTCTGAAGCTCTGTTGTTAGTTACATACACAAGACTATTATGTTCTTGATGAATTGACCCCTTTATCATTATTTAATGTCCCTCTTATTCCTATTTTAGTGAACTAGCTCTTCTCTCTTCATGTGCTGCTGCTCTCAAACTCCCCACCAAGAGGGCAGGCCTTATTGGATTAGCCAGGCACTATTGTATTTTATATATCTTTTGACAAGGTTCTTATGACAGTTAGCTCATAAACAACTGTCTAGTTTGTTGGTGACTATTTTGGTCAGGTGTTGATTCCTGGTACACTCACTTGTAGCTAGGGTGTGAATGAGATTCTCTGTCACAAATCACAGTGACCCATGCTTAAGGAAATGCTTCATTCTGCTTTCCCTGAAGGGATTTGTGGCTATGGTGGCAATCATAGTGTTATGTCCTCCTTAGCATTGCAAAACCTCCTTCTGCTTTTGTAGCTTGCTTCTGCCTCTTGAAAGGATAATCATATTATTCAATTAGTTTTACAAAGGGATGGCAAACACCAATGCCCACAGGAGTCAGGCAGGTATCCTGACTGAGTAAAGTGGGCTATATCATAGAATAACAGGGAGTGGTGGGGATTGTGGCAGTGTGGATAGTGAGCGCATGTTTTGTCTAAAGGGGCATTGGTTATCAATTGCCATGTGAAATGCATGCCCAATGCCCAGTGTTACTCTCAAGCTAAGTTGGTAATCTAGAGTTCTGTGTTATTTAATTGTAAGAAATTCAAAGTATTAAAGACTCTGTGTGGGTCAGATTATATAGGCCAAGCAAAATATGTATGTGAATCATCTGTAACCTTGCCGGACTGTGGTCACCCCTGTAAGGGAATTCCTAGGTGGACTAGAACACCTATGCCTGAATCTAGATATAAAATCAGGTGAGGGTGATAATAATGGGAGACTTGCTGTAGAGGATTCTAGTCAAGTTCATATCAAGTGTTAGGATCTGTTGCTGAGTAAATGTCACCCACATAATAGATATGTCATGGCATAAAGGGCCAAGTAGGCAGATGTATATAATTTCTGAACATTTGAAAAGTGACAAAGGAGACTGATAATGTAGAGCATGGGCACGGGTTCAGTACAAGGCTTTGGGCTTCCCTCTGTACCTCTGCTTCATCTCTGGATCTGCTCTTTGGAACCATACTTGAAGAAATCATTTTTGTACCCTGGTCCCCTGGCGTGCTACTTGCCCTGGCCTGCTCCCTGAGGACTGTTTATAGTTGGAGAGGAGAAGTCAATGAAAAGGCACTTCAGTAGCATCTAAGGGGAACCATAATATCATGGAAATAATAATACTAAACAACCATGGAACATGTATAAGTGTTCAACGCTTCAGCTGGAAGATAAGGATATATAATTTTATGGTAGCCTGCCTTTGTATACCAGTGATAAAATATACTGTTTAATATGGCATAAAATAAAGTAGAGATTTGCTGTGATCCTACAAATTGATTAAGGTAGATTACCAATGCATAATAAAGCCATCTACATTGATCAACTTAACCAGATATTTACTCATCATTTAGTTTAGTACTGTTGATAGCCAAAATATAATTTAATGTCAATTAACACATTCTTTTTTTTTTTTTTTAAAGATTTTATTGGGAAAGGGGAGCAGGACTTTATTGGGGAACAGCATGTACTTCCAGGACTTTTTTTCCAAGTCAAGTTGTTGTCCTTTCAATCTTAGTTGTGGAAGGTGCTGTTCAGCTGTTCAGCTTCATGTTGTTGTGCTTTCAGTCTTAGTTGTGGAGGGCGCAGCTCAGCTCCAGGTCCAGTTGCCATTGCTAGTTGCAGAGGGTGCAGCCCACCATCCCTTGTGGGAGTCGAACTGGCAACCTTGTGGTTGAGAGGACACGCTCCAACTGAGCCATGTGGGAGGCAGCTCAGCTCAAGGTGCTATGTTCAGTCTTAGTTGCAGGGGGCGGAGCCCACCATCCCTTGCGGGACTCGAGGAATTGAACTGGCAACCTTGTGATTGAGAGCCCACTGGCCCATGTGGGAATCGAACCGGCAGCCTTAGGAGTTAGGAGCACGGAGCTCCAACCGCCAGAGCCACTGGGCCGGCCCAACACATTCTTTTTAGTTAAGATGGCAATTTAAAAAATACATACACATACATGCACATGTGTAAATATGAAGAAGAATTATTAAGATAGATTGTTTCATCTAATTAAAATTTGGTTAAAGTATGAAAAAAAGTTATTTGTTTTTCAAATCACTATGATATTAGAGACTTGTGCTAGTCCATAGTTTCCTGCAGAAAACAAGGAGTATTGCATAGAGTTTTTATGTTTTGAAATTTATTTTGGTCTGATGGAACTACAAAACTGAATTTGAATAAGTTAAATGAATTTTATACTGTATTTTTATATGTAAAAATAGCACTTAGGAAATCGTATGGGAATCATATAAGCCAGTAGCATTTTGGGACTGCTGATATTAACATTTGGGGTGAAAGGACAACATAGGTCTCCCAAAATGCCATTAAGATCCTTTTCATGCTTTACTGACTGTATTCCCAGAGGGAAGTGTTCTGACAGTTCTGAAACATGAGCACATGCTCCACAGGCATCAGCAAACATTCTGTTTTGAAATCTCAGTTGGATTGCTTGGGCCAGTCCTCATGCTGAACTTCAGGTGTTCTGGTTCTGACAGATTTGTAAGGAAGGTTTTGTGTCCTTTGAGTCTAGCAGGTCACTCACTTTAAAAGGTCTTTTGTCTGTTCTCTTAGCAATGTAGTGTGGATGATCCCTTTTAAGATTTTTAAGGATTTTTTGTTGCCAGCTTATTTTCCTCTAACATGTATCCCTTGGTCTGAGAAAACGTGAATTTCTTTCTGCTTTAAATCTTGGGAAATAGAGGTCTAAAGAAAGAGTATAGACAACTGTTATTTATGATTTCAACTACTCAGAGGAAACGGGGACATGTGCTTTTTATGTCTTATTTAATTGCTAAGAGTCATTCAGAATTCATGAGTTGACTTAATTTTTCTTGGGTGAAGGTAAGGAAATATTCAAGTGTGCAAAATGCTACCAATTTAGCTCTTAAATTATGCATTTTACATGTAAATATTGCAAATTGTAAGATATTTTAAATGAATTTTTAATCCAATATTTAGCATTAAAGTTTAAATTCCTGCCTAGAATTTCAAACATGGAAATGCACTCTAAAAGGAAATAGGATTTTCTGTTGTTTTTTTAGTAAGCTAAAAAAGAAAATAAGCATTTAAAACGTGAAAAACACCCATTTCTTTCCTTCTTAGTCTTTCTAAGAAATTTTTAATTGTACTCAGTTGAATCAGTATATTAAATAGGAATCCTGAGCCACAATCACAGAGCAACTTTATTTTGTCTTCTGCATCTCTTTAAATTTATTCAAAAGCCAGTTCTTTCCGTAGATGTAAACTTAAGCAGATTATACAACTTTTCCGATTACTCTGAATTGAAAAATAAAGGAAAACATGTGGTATTTGTCTTTCTCTGTCTGATTTATTTCACTTAACATAATGTTCTCTAGGTCCATCCGTATCATTGCAAATGGTAAGATTTCATTCTTCTTTATGGCCGAGTAATACTCCATTGTATAAATGTACCACAGTTTCTTAATCCAGCTGTCTACCGATGGGCATTTCGGTTGTTTCCATGTCTTGGCTATTGTAAATAGAGCTGCAATAAACATAGGGATACACATATTTTTTCAAATTCGCGTTTTGGATTTCTCTGGATAGATACCTAAAAGTGGAATTACTGGGTTATAAGGTAGTTCCGTTTCCAGTTTTTTGAGATACCTCCATACTGATTTCCATAGTGGCCACCAGTTTGCAATCCCACCAACAGAGCACGAGGGTTCCGTTTTCTCCACATCCTCGCCGGCACTTGTCGTATATATAGTCACAGGATATGGAGTACAACATAGGGAATAGAGTCAATGAAATTATAACAGCTATATACAATGTCAGAGGGGTAGTAGATTGGGGGAGTGGTGTTATCACTTTGTGAGGGGTGTAAATGTCTAACTATTACATTGCTTTGTACGCCTGAAACTAATAAAAATAAGTAAATAAATAAAAATAAATAAAGCAAAACAAGAAAATCTTAATTTATATACAGAAATGTATGTGTGATTCTCAGTGTGCCAGTGCTCCACCCTCTCAGAACGCAGAGGCCTACCTGTAGCTTCCTGCCTGTAGAAGTCTCCTTAGACACAGCCTTCTTGGACAGCATCTAAGATGACCTTGCACCAGCTGTTATGTGTGTTCACACCTGATCCATTGCTAACATTCAGATGCCCTTTGCCATGACACATTCAGGGAATGTAGGCTGGAAATGGAACTACCTTATGACCCAGCAATTCCACTCTTAGGTATCTATCCAGAGAAATCCAAAACACTAATTCGAAAAAATATATGTACCCCTATGTTTATTGTGGCGCTATTGCAGCTTTGCTGGGTGGGAATGACATGGGACTTAGAGCATACCACAGCTCTAATAAAAAATTCTCTCCATGAAGTCTCTTTACAGATGTTCACTCCTGACCCATTCTCTGTGTAGTTCTACAAGTTACATAGCCGGTTTTCAGCCATCTTCTTTGTGCAAATCCATCAGGGTAACTCTACCTTAAAACTCACTTTGGTATCTGATATTTTAATATCTGATACCTTTAGGGTGTTGGATGACTTTCAAAATGCTGCTCCATAGAGAATGCTGACAGCTTAAAGAGCATAACAAGCTTTTTAATAAAAAAGTTAAATGTTTCTATCCACGTGAGACTGAGTAGAGCAGATACATGAGTATTTACAAAAAAATTGAGTTTTTATTGCTCAGTGTCAGTTCTGTTGGTACAGAAGTAGCACTTCTTCCTAATCATAATACAAGCAATGATATCGTTAGTTTTCTGAGATATGGTCTGTGGAAATTTGGTGTGGTAGAAAACGTACTGTATTGGAAGTCAGTAGACGCAGTTCCCAATCTTAAGACCTTTCATAAGTCTGTCTGTTTGGACCCTAGTATTTTCATGTGGAAACTGAATTAGGTCAGTTCAGCAATATGTATTTATTGAGTTCTTACTGTGTGCTTACAGCAATGAAGTTCTTAATATACCTCACAATATACTGGTGAAGATACTTTAAATAATCACATTAATGACAGTATGATTACCAGTTTGGATAGTGTTCAGAATGAAAGGAACAGTGCTTTATGAGATCCTGACATAGGCGGAGGGTCAGGAAAAAGGCTCTCCTGTGAGAAGGTAAGACTTGAGCTAATATGAAGGATGAGTAGGAGATTACCAGGTAAAGGCATTGGGTTATGGAACAGAGCAAATCAGACAGATTGCAGGCAAAGGCTCTGACTGAAGAAGTCAAGAGAAATGTAGTTCATAAAATGTATCAGATTTGATCATGGATTGGGTTTGGGAGATGATGAGAAAGATTTCTCAGTTTCTGACATGTCCAACCAACCAGGTGGGTGGTTGAGTCACTCACTAGCAAAAGAAAAGAAAGAAGCCAGATATACAGTGGAGGCAGGCATGGAGGGCAAGATCAAGAGGTTGATCTTGGACAAGTTGACTTGAGGTGTCTTTGAGATAACTACATGGAGATGTTTTGGAAGCATTTGAATATACGAGGAGAGGTTTGGGTTAGAGAGAGAGAAATGTGCAAGCCATTGTCATGTATGAAAGAATCGAAGCCATGATAGTAGATGAGAATCTGTAGGGAGAGAGTTTAGCATAAAAGAAGGCAGCCATGTAGAGAAGGGTGAAATAGCAAAAGAAACTGAGAAGTATCCAGTGATACAGAAAGAAAACTAGAGTAAATTATGTCACTGCAGCTAGGGGAAAAATGTGTTTCAAGAAGGAGGGGGAATGGACATCACTGTTGGATGCTCCTGAGAGTCAGGGAAGGATCACAAGAGTCATGAAGGTGTCAGGAGGTCTCTGGGAAATCTAGGGAGAACTATTTTTTAAGAAGTGGGTTGAAGACTGAATGGCAGAAGACTCTTCAAATGGAGAGAGCGTGTATAGGCAGTTCTTTCAAAAAGATTGATGATGACGTACTAGAGAAGGGCAGTCCCTGGAGGAGACTGGGGTAGATTGGGGGGGGGATTGTTTTTAAGTGGAAGTACTTGAGGCTATTTAAATGCTATCAGGAAGGCTCCAGTGCAATAGGAGAGGATGACGCTTCAGAGAGGGAGCGTCTGTGATAAGATTACACAGGAGGCCACGAGGATGGATTGTAAATTATGCTCAGACAAGGGGTTGACTTTCGATGAGCTGCTCTAATTTAACAGGAGAGAAGAAGACGATGAGGGAGATCAAAGCTGATTTGGTTTGGAAGCAGGAAGTCGTGGGAGTTTCCATCTGATGGCTTTATGTAAAAGTCCATACTAGTTTTAAATTCGGGGATTGTATGACATATGAGGAGCCATCAAAAAATACGGTGAATGTTTTCATAAAAATTTATTATAGTAAAAGATACATTGCCATTAATAATTCCCCTCAAAATACTTTCTCTCGCTTCGAACACACATATCCTTTCATTCTTGCCACTTTCTGAAGCAGTTCTAGAAGTCCTCTTTCGTGTCTTTAGTTGTGCTGTCGTGGCTGCCTTGATATCTGAAACTGATTCAAAATGTTTTCCATTCATGGTCATTTTGACTTTGGGGAAGAGCCAGAAGTCACACGGTGCCAGATCCGGTGAATAGGTGGATGAGGACACACTGTAATGTTTTTATTTGGCTGAAATTGCCACATCAGAAGCGATGTGTGACACGGAGAGTTGTCATGATGGAGGATGAAGTAAAGACACTCATGGAAGAGGACTTCCCGAACTGCTTCAGAAAGTGGCAAGAACGATGGGATGTTTTCAAAGCGAGGGGGATTATTTTGAGGGGATTAATGGGAATGCATCTTTTACTGTAATATTTATTTTTTAGTTAAACATTCACCATATCTTTTGATCACACTTCATAGTGGTGATAATAATGACAACATCTATGGACTGATTTCTATGTGTTAGTTATATGTGGTATAGTGTATGTTCTCTACAGGTACACTGCCTGGGATTTGAATTCAAGCCTTACCACTTCCTATGTGACCTTGAGCTGGTTTTTGTCCTCTCTGGCCTCAGTTTTTTCTTTAAAATGGGAATAAATACCGCATAGGATTAAATGAGTGTGTATGTACGAGTATGTGTATGTTTATAAATAGTAGTTAGTGTGGACTTGCTATTTGCTCTGTGTGCCCTAAATGGTAGCTAGCAGTAGCTGTAGTGGTAGCCGTCATCGTCCGCCATCAATATCCGGTATTGCCCTTGTCATTCCCTTTGGATGACGTGATGGCAGTATTCAGCCCTATTGTGCAGAAGAGGCAACAGAATCAGAGATTATGTGATTTATTTGGGGCCAGATTTCAAACTAGATCTGTCCAGCTTCAAACCCACACTGTTCTAAGTTCTGAAAGCAGCTTGTCTAGAATACTCGTGTCTCTTCTGTAGCTCTCTTGGTACTTGAGATTTCAAGGTTAACGTTACGTAAAGATGTGAAGTAAATGAAGTTGGTCTTTCATAGTTTCTGCCACCCCAGAGGCTTGCTGTCTGCCGGCAGACCTGCTTTATTTCCCCAGCTCCCAACTCTACCCTGCAATCTACTCTCCCTTGACTGAAATCCTACCATATTTTGGTAGTTTTCCCCAATTTACATACTTCTCTTTCATTCTTAGTTTATATTCACATTTTTTTTCTTTTTATAATTTGTATCAAAGATTATGTGAGTTCAGCTGGAAATGAGTGCATTGAGGGTGGAGGTATACGTTATCCTGGGTGGATTAAGGGCGTGTATTCCCTTCACTTCTTCCTTGAAGTCTTATCTGAAGAATGAAGTGATGGAGGTTCTGTCACCAGTTTGGTTTCCACACTTGTTCCTAAAAACTCCAGTGGCATTTATCATAATCATTTTAACACATATACTCCTTTAACCCACCCCTACCTGATGAGGCAGCTTGTTCTGTTGTTCATGGCCTGTTGCAGGATCAAATAACCTTCCCTTTCTGCCTCTTAATGCCGGTGGTTCTTTCAACTTTCCTGTTTAAAACTTAGAGATTTTCCCTAATGTTATTTAGCTTAGAGACTTTCCCTGATGTTATTAAGTGCTTTATAGTCTATCACCAATGGCTTCTTTTATGAAACATTTTATCCTGCGAATTTACTGAGAACATCATCAGACTACATGTGAAGAACGTGAAGTTCTATAAAGGAAGGTGCTATGTGTGTTTGTTTATTTTCTAAACTAAGTGTAAGCATAGCCATATGTTATTGTGTTACTTCTTTGGGAGAATTGAGATAATATCATTTCAAAATAAAACAGTGTGAGATACTGCCTTGGACTTAATGTATTTTTCATGATTAGAATAGCTTCTTTGTTGGATCTCCCTGACCATTTTAATCTCCGGTTAGTCTCATACTGTGCAGTAGTCCCGGAGGGGGCGGGGCAGGGAGGGGCAGATATTCTTTTCAGAAGAGATAACAGTTGATTTGGGCGTCCCAGGAGTTGGCTCTGGTAAGTCACTGTTTACTTTTTTTTTGAATTCTAACAGCATTATTGAGGTATAGTTTACGTTCCACAAAATTCTCCCTTTAAAAGTATAAAATTCAATTGTATTTAGTAAATTTATAGAGTTGTACAACCATCCAAACAATCCAGTTCTAAAAGTTTTTCATCGCCCTAGAAAGTTCCATTGAACCTATTTGCATCAATCCTACTCCCTCCACCCTAGTCCCAGGCAGCCGTGGATATGCTTGCTGTCTCTACAGAGTTGCCTTTTCTGGACATTCCATATAAGTGGAATGATGTAATATGCAGTCTTTTGAATCTGGCCTTTTTCACTTAGCAGAATGGTTTTGAGAGGCTCATACATGTTGTAACACGTGTCAGTAACTTGTTGCTTTTTATTTCTGAATAATGTTTCCTTGTATAGATATTCTTGCATTTTGTTTGTCCATTCCGGGGTATGATATGAATAATGCTACTGTGAACATTCACGGACAAATCTGTGTGTGGACGTATTTCGGATTTATTTGGGTAGATTCTTAGAAATGGAATTGCCAGGTTGCATGGTAAATTTATGTCAAACTGTTGAAACTGAAACTGTTTTCCAAAGTGGCTGTACCATTTTACATTCCCAGCAGCTGAGAATGAGGATTCCAGGTTTTCTACATCCCTGTCAGCACGTGGTTTTGTCTTGGTTATAGCCATTACAGTGGATGTGTAATGCGTCTTACTGTGGTTTTAATATGCAGTGTCCTAATGAGTAATAATGTTGAGCATATTTTACCCATTTTAAGGTTCGTCTTTTTATTATTGAGTTGTAAAAATTCTTTGTGTATTCTGTATACAAGTCCTTTATCAGATGTATGACAAATGTTTTTCCCAGTCTGTACCTTGACTTTTTATTTTCTTGATTAAATCTTTTGAAGCATAAAGGTTTTCAAAATTTTAATGAAGTCCTATTTATTTGCTTTCTTTTGATTTATGGGTCTGGTGACATATCTGACATCTCTTTGACTAACCCAAGGTCATACATATTTTCCCCTATGTTCATTTCTAGAAATTTTGTAGTTTTAGCTCTTACATTTAGGTCTATGATACATTTTGAGTTAATTTTTGTGTGTGCTATGAGGTTAGGGTCTGAGGTGTTTTTTTTTGTATATTACTATTGAATTGTTCTAGCACCATTTGTTGAAAAGACTATTCTTTTCCCTATTTAATTGTCTTGTACCTTTGTTGAAAAGCATTTGACGAGAAATATAAGGGTTTAATTTCAGAACTCTCAGTGCTGTGCCTTTTATCTGATGGTCTAGCCTTATGCTAGTACCACACTGTCTTTATTACTATATCTCTATAGCACATTTTGAAATGGGATAGTATGCATTCTCCAGATTTGTTCTTCGTTTTCAATATTGTTTTGGTTATTCTAGCCCTTTCCCTTTTCTTGTATTTTAGAATTAGTTTGTCAATATCAACAAAAAGCCTGCTGGGATTTTGATTGGGATTGCCTTGAATCTATAGATCAATTTGGGGAGAATTGGCATCTTAACAATACTAGGTCTTCCAATCCATGAACATTGCATATCTTTCCATTTATTTGGTTTTATTTGATTTATTTCATCAGTATTCTATAGTTTTCAGGCTCTAGTTCCTGCATATATTTTTGTTAGACTTATATATAAGTATTTAACTTTGCAGTGTGCCATTGTAAGGATGCTTTCAGAAGAATTTGGCTTATTTCTCATCCCTCATCACCATTTCAGGTTTTACGCAAACCCTTTCAGTTCAATTCTGCCATGTTGTATTTGAATCTGGCCAAATACCAGACAGTGTCTTACAAAATAGAATAACTAGCCTCTAATGTTTTTCACTTGTAGTTCCTAAGAGGTAAATGGATGCACAATTTTTATTATTTTGACTTAGTGACTGTCAGTAGTTGTTTAGTGAGACTGTCATGTCAGTCTGTTTACATTATCGATAATGTAAAACACACAAACCTTTTCTGAAGGGATTTGGGCTCTCAGAGAAGGGAGAGTCCATGATCTCCTGTTCATTCTTCTGTAGGTGTCGCAGCTTCCCTGGAAGTCTCAGAGAGCCCTGGGAGTATCCAAGTGGCCCGCGGTCACACAGCAGTCCTGCCCTGCACTTTCACTACCAGTGCAGCCCTCATTAACCTCAATGTAATTTGGATGGTCATTCCTCTCTCCAATGCCAACCAGCCTGAACAGGTATTTCTTTTCCATCCTGGGCTACCTCTAAACATTCATCTTTTCAGAAGAGGGTAGGAAAGCATCCTGAGTACGTATTTGATTTCTAGAATAAGGTGGCACTTTCAGTGTACCTATGCTGTTTTAAACCCTACTCCTACATTATTAGTCACTCAACTATCAGAAGAGGTTATCCTCTTTTTCAAAAGTTTGTTTGTTTGTTTGTTTGTTTTACATATGTCAAGGGGATTCTTTTGAGAATTTTATGTAGGGACCTGAATTTCATTTAAAAAAAAATCACTGACAGGAAATATGAAGACAGAAAAAGCAAAATATATTTTGAAAGGAAAGAACTGTCACTAACATAGACATATTGAGAGAGGACTTTTTAAAGATAGTGATGATGTTAAGGAAGTAACATTACATAGTAGTACTTGAATTACTTGGCTAATTTCACAAATATTTTATAATATACAAAGCCAGGCATACTGGAGCCTCAAATAAATTAGGGTTCATTAAAATACAAGTTACTACCTAATAAGGTGCATCAATTACAGATAAAAGACCCATAATATGTGATACCCACTTCAGAAAATAATGCTCAGAAAATTAATGAATTGTGATCATGAGTATACCTTTGTTCCCAAAGTTAACTTTTTTCTCTTATAAAGCTTTTCTGCTTCAATAAACTTATTACTACCGAAAAATATTTGCTAAGCTAAATTTTCTGATATGAAATTCAAGTAGATATATTTAATAGAAACTTCTTGTATTTCTTAAAACTATGGAAGTTTTATAATTGGACTAAGCCTTTGAGATCATTTTGTTCAACTTCATCATTTTAGGAGTCAATGATTGAGTCAAAGAGGCCAAGAAAGACTTGACCACAGTTACCTAAACATTTACAGGTAGAGCTGTCATAGAACCAAGTCCCTCACTCTCAGCCCAAAGGGCTTTTTGCAACACCATTCTGAGTCCTCTTCCATGAATAGTTAACTTTGGTAATAGAAATTGACATAAGAACAGCAATCATGGGCTTATAACTCTTCTTCTCTTTTATGACATTCACTAATATTCAGTCTTTAACTGTGTTCTACCATTTTGTATCCTATTAAGCGTGAGAATAACTGTTTTTTTAACTTTGATTTTGGAATTAATTTTTTGAACTGGTAAAAATATTTTTGGCTGATAGAAGGGTAGCATTTTTTAAATATTCATATGAGTTAGGTAAGGAAACAATGTTCTTTTAATTTGGTATGTAAGAATTCAGAACCCCTACATACCTATGGACAGGTGCCATAGTAAAACTTGGTGACAACTCTAAGATTAGAAATAACATTTTCTAATGTTTGGTGCAGTCTACTGACTGTCTACTAGATAGTTATTGTTATATGTCTAGAAGGAGATGCAGTGGCCAATTTATTTACTTTGCTTTCTTTTGCAGGTCATTCTGTATCAGGGTGGACAGACGTTTGATGGTGCCCCCCGGTTCCATGGTAGGGTAGGATTTATAGGCACCATGCCAGCCACCAATGTCTCCATCTTCATTAATAACACTCAGCTCTCAGATACAGGCACCTACCAGTGTTTGGTTAACAACCTTCCAGATAGAGGGGGCAGGAACATTGGGGTCACTGGTCTCACTGTTTTAGGTGAGTGACAGGAACTATTCCGGGCACTTTGGCTGTACTTAGGAATCTACTCTCAAGCGCATTTCCTTCTGCCTGTCCTTTCACACTCTCAGTCTGCTTGTGTCCTTTTCCTGTCCTTGCTCCTCTCAGACCCATGTCAACCCTGCTTCTCTATGCTTCTTACAATAGTGTTCTCCACCCCTACTCCATGTCAGGTGGCTCTCTAAGGCTTACTTCTAAATGATTTTTTCTGAAGGTTGTGTGAAAAAGTACTATCAAAAGTGGCCTCTCACTTGCCTTGAACTTCTGCAGGATAGGGCTTACTGTTGAGAGCAAATTAAATCAAGAATTGTTCATTACGAGTACAAAGCAGAAGTTGCAGCACATGTGAGACTAAATTAACTGCTACTTCATGACTATGTAACAGAGTAGACTCACTCCAGTTCTTGGCTGACTTCTCTTGTCCTGGCATAATTTAATAATACCTTCCTTTACTCTTAAAAGTTTCCTTGTTTTGAATGATAAACTATATGATCAATTTGGTCTTAATACCAAGACCAAATAGATTTATGGTCTTTTCCAAGACAATGAACAACAATAAAATTTAGATTAAAATTTAGCTCTCTTTCCTTAAATCAGTACCATTCCGTTATACCAGCAAATGAGACTATCTAATAATTAAGTCCATTCTAAGCATGTTTTATTTCTCAGTTCTGCTGCTTCTGAAATAGAACACTTGTGGTAGAAGTAGCTAAATTCAGTTCATTTGGGGAGAACGAGGAAGTACTTAGAACAGCTGATGCTTTTATTATCCTCCATCTTACTCGAGTCTCAGAATCTCCCCCCATCTTTCCTGGCAGGTTCTCCTCCTTTTTCCTTCCATTGTTGAGTCACTGGAGGACAGCAGTGTTGCCATTTTCCTTCTTTGGGTGAGGATATGCTATAGATGTGGTGCCTTGTTCTTCCAGTCTTGAAACAGAATAAGAAAACTAAGGACCACGTTGGAAATTTCTACCTTAGAAATACGAGTCACTCTAATATATTAAAATTGTATTGACTTTATAGAACTCTGAGAACTGGACACAGAGTACTGTTGGCATTTAATGTTATTCTGCTGCTACCTGTAAGTTAGGTAACTATCTTCCCACATTATCCAAGTTAATTTTTTCATTTTTTATAGGAAGAAATAAAAAGCCTTTAATTTATCTTAGAATTAATGCTACCGACTTCAAAGAATTATTTTGGGTTTCCCCATATTTTGTGATGTCCCCATAGCATCACAGTGGCAGCATCAAAGCCAGTAAATTGAAGAGATTGGTCATCTCATCATAGCAGTTAGGATTTTCTGAGATGTTTAACTCTTCCTACCTATAACCTCTCATTGTTCTCTCTTCCCCCACCCACTTTCTTTCCTGATTCCTCTACATTCTACGTTCATTTTCCATTCAGTCATTTTTGCAAGGTTGAACACATTTATTGAAAAGCCATTAGCATTGCAAGTATGTCATCATTTGTATTTCATCTCTACTGCCCACGTTCCCCAGTATGAGATTCTAAGCCATGGGCTTAGTTTATATTTTTATTTACTTACTTTTTTTTTTTTTTTTTTTTTTTTTTACTATAAACCACCACCTTTAGTGTGTTTGTGTGTGTGTGTGTTTTGTTTTTGTTGGTTTTTTTTTGGTAATTTTTGTTTCACGTTCCTTGTGTCCTTATTTGTCTTAATGATTATAAAATGTCCACTGCATTACTATCCAGTAGCAGATATACTTGACCCTTACTCTAATTTCCCCCCATAAAGCAGAATTTGGTGTAAAGTGGGTCTGTTTGGGTTTTGTTTGTAAAGTAACAGACAACCTTTTAAAGGTGATCTTTGCCGGAGTAGCTGGCAGGGTAAGTGGTTGTTTGCTCTTCCTTGAAATATCTTCTCTACACGTGGCTTCTTTCACTAATTAAAAAAAAAAAAAATTAATTGTGGTAAAACACGCATAGCATAAATTTAGCATCTTAGCCAATTCTTAAGTGTACAGTTTAATAGTGTTAGGTACGTTCACATTGTTGTACGACCAATTTCCAGAACTCTTTTCATCTTGCAAAACTGAAACTCTACCTATTAAACAACAGTTCCCTCTCCTCCCAGCTACTGGAAACCACTGCTCTACTTTCTGTTTCTATGAATTTGACTACTCCAGGAACCTCATATAAGTGAAGTCACACATTCTTTGTCTTTTTATGACTGGCTGATTTCACTTAGCATAACGTCCTCAAGTTTCATTCATGTTCTAGCGTGTGTCAGAATTTCCTTACTTTTCAAGGTGGAATAATACTCCACCATATGTACATAGTACATTTTGTTCATCCATTCATCAATCTGTGGACACTTGGGTTGTTGCCACCTTTTAACAATTGTGAATAATGCTGCTGTGAACATGTGTGTATTTAGTAATGTTTTTAAAGGCAGTGTGTGGTGCAGAGGATTTTAAGAATTATTCTTCAGAGGAAGCAGTGTGGAACCATGACCCCAAGATACCTTGAAAATAGAAGTTGAGGGTGTAGCCCCTTTAACTCTTTTGCTCCCTGCCAACTGACATTGTAAGCCCTGCACTTATACGCAAGCCCTGTGACTAGTACGTAACTATCCACTGGCTTCATTCATGAGGTTGTTTTCTGGTACGTGTTTCAAAAACAGTGTTATCTGGGGTTCCAGTGTGCTGAATGTTGAGGTCGCCTCCATCATCATTTGGCTCATAGTAAATGCATCCTTTATTGCTTACTCTTATAGTGCCCCCTTCTGCCCCACACTGCCAAATCCAAGGATCCCAGGATATCGGCAGCGATGTCATCCTGCTCTGTAGTTCAGAGGAAGGCATTCCTCGACCAACTTACCTTTGGGAGAAGTTAGATACTACCCTCAAACTACCTCCAACAGCCACTCAGGGTATGTATGGTGTCACTTTACCCGTTTAATTAGTTATGGAAAGTTATGATTCTAAGACTCACAATGTAGTTTAATAGCATTTGAAAAATGACACACTGTATTTGTAACTGCTGAAAAGGATGTCTGGATCATTTTATGTTTTCTGTTTTAAAGAGAATAAACCATTTTCTTTTATCTTCTTATTGCTGCCTTTACGAAATGTATCTTATCCAGTGGTAACTATACATGGAAATTCTGTTCCATTTTAGTGAAGATTTAAAATAGCTACATGGTAGCTATTTTTATATTAACTGTAAAATAATTGTTGATGTTTATAACTAAACATCCACTTCCTACTTGAGACACAACTGCCTATTTTGATATGAGAAACGTCAGCATGGTCATGAGAGGGTTACTCATCCTGTTTTCAGCCTCAAGTCTAATTAGAGGAGGAAGATGGGGAAGAGAACAGGAAAAGGCCCCAAATCATGGGAGATCCAGGAGTTGATCACACCAGACAGGTAAACATGGAAGAGGCATGTCTTATCATTGATGGTTTTCTACATGTAGATCCAGCTATTTAAATTTGATATTAAAGAGAACACCCTTTAAAAATTGGGGGAAATGCATGAAGTAAAATGAGAGGAAATTATATAATTGTATACAAAATCTATTTCAAGAAAATAAAATTTAGCAGTCTCGAGTGTTGCATCATCTCTAATACAGATAATGTTCCTTGTAGCATTCTGAGGGCAGATTTACAAAACTTAAAGAGTTGGCAGTTAATGGAGAGGTCTAAAGCAACCTTAGTTATGCCTGATAAGTTTGAATCATATTGATGGTTTATGCCTGAATCATATTGATGGTTTATGGAAAAGGAAAGTCCTAAATTGTATGGTAAAGGTAGACATATTAAACAACCAAGATCACCGACCTCTTACAGAGCTTGTAAGATTTTTTAAAGAATCCCACCAGAAGTATTAATGGACCTCCCATCACCTTTTAATTAACTTAGCTGAAATTTCTTTATTTTAAAAAGCTTCTTTCAGCATAACTTTTGGGTTGTTCTAATACTGATTTCTGCAATACTGTTGTTCCCTACTGATTGCTCATTGCTACATGTCTCAGCCAAACTGTGGGCTAAATAGTATTTTTGGTGGACTAATTTGTTAATCTCACCATTGTAAGTGACATGTTTAAAATAGATTCAATTATTTATTTTATAACATTTTTTGAAATATCGGGAATTACAAATATTTAAAAGTGATTGTTTGAAAAAAAAAATAAATAAAAGTGATTGTTTGTAATTTGTGAAATATCTATAGAAAGAGCTTTCCATAACTTTATTTCTGAGTAAATATATATCTGCCAAATTTCTCAGTATCTTCTTTGCAACTTGAATACCCTTTGGCACTTTAGGTATAAAAGTGAACTTGAATGCAAAAATGAAAATGTTTATCTTTTATAATTCAAACTGGATCAGTTATTAGAATTACTTTAGATAACTTCATCTATTAATGTACATTAAATGAGTCTGATTTTTATTTAAATTTTCCCCTTGATGGCTATACTAATAAAGATCTCAAAAGTAGCACTTAATCCCAAAATAACAGAATTTTTCCAGAAGATTTACTTTAGTAATACGTTTGCAATTGCTTTATATAAACTCAGGATGTGTTCTCTGAGAAAAGAATATTTGACACTGCGGGGGCGCAACACAGATATCTGATTAGTGACAGGGACACAATATTTGGGGATTAGCACTGTCCTTGTGTATAGGCTAGCTTGAAGAAGCTTCTTCTGGCCCAATCTGAGACAATTTGAACAGTAAAACAAATGCATACCCCATTGCATAAAATGAGAGCGCCTGAATCTCTACTTGTGTACATAAATAAATTGGGAGGGGGGAAAAGCATTTTCTTATAGTAGAATGCCTATTAATGTACGTAGAAGGAATAATGGAGTTAGGAAAATCATCACTGATGTCAAAATAGTGGACAAAAGTTTGATGAGGAACAAGACATGTACATAGTTCTAAAATATGTCCCCACAAATTACTGATTAATTACAAAGAAAAAAATAGTATTTGAACAACAAGGGTTTGAATTGTATGGGTCCACTTATATGCAGATGTTTTTCTATAAATACTGTAAATATATTTTCTCTTCCTTATGAGTTTCTTAATAACACTTTCTTTTCTCTAGTTTACTTTATTGTAAGAATACAATATATAATACATATACAAAATGTGTGCTAGTTGTTTATATTATTGGTAAGGCTTCTGGTCAACAGTAGGCTATTAGTAGTTCAGTCTTTGGGGAGTCAAAAAGTATCTGAGGGTTCCACCTGTGTGGAGGGTCAGCGCTCCTAACTCCTGCATTGTTGGAGGGTCAATTGTAACTGCATAGTAGAGAAACCTGGTGGATACCCCTTTAGCCAGGTGATCAAAATGAACATTACCAATGTTGTGACAAACTGGTATCCTCTGTCTCCTAATACTATTCCTATCAAAAACACATAACCTGAATCCAATCATGAGGAAACATCAGGCAAATAAAGGGCAAGACAAAACTGTTCCAGACTGAAAGAGACTAAGGAGTTAAAACAAGTAAATGCAATGCAGAATCGTGGATTGGAATCTGGACAAAGGACGAAATAGCTAAAAATGACATTATTGGGACACTTGATGAAATCCGAGTGTAAACTGTGGGTTAGATAATACCATTGCAGCAATGTTCAATTTCTTGACTTTGATGCTTGTGGTGTGATTATGTGAAGATTGTCTTTGTTCTTAAGAAATACCACGTACTTAGTGGATGAGAGGCACAATGTCTTCAACCCACTCTTAAATGGTTCAGAAAAATATATGTTTATTGAGAATGTGATACACCTAATCGGGCAAAATATGAACAGTTGTCAAATCTGAATAAATGCTATATGATATACAACAGTTGCTTGTGGTATTCTTGCAACTTTTCTGTAAGTTTAAAATCATGTCAAAATAAAAGTTACCAAAAAGTTGACTTCATATAATTCATACGTGGATATTTAAGAGCTGAGTAAATTTAAAACCAGTATCCTGTGAGGTATACTTCATTTTCATACAGAGGAATAATAAAGTTGATTTAGTATTATCATTTTGATATATCATACTTTTGAATTCTAAGATAAGTGAAAACCATATTTAAGGTTATTATTTGAAGCGAAACATAGTACTTGGGTCTGTGCTTTTAAGGCCTGTATAACTGGCCCAGGTTCCATTAAGTGGAAGCTTAATGCATGAGACAGTTCACCAGCCTCTACATTAGGGATTCTCAACAGGGGACAGTTTCATTTGGCAATATCTGGAGACATTTTTCATTGTCACAGCTGGGAGGAGGGTGCTACTAGCAGCTAGTGGGTGGAGCTGAGGAATGCCACTAAACATTCTTTAATGCACAGGACAGCATCCATAATGAAGAATTATCCTGACCAAAATGTCAGTAAGTGAATTACATTTGTAGATTTTTCAAACATTAAAACATCCTTGCATTTCAGGAATAAAGTCCGATTGTGATTATTTTTGAATAAATTGCTCCATTCAGTATGGTAATATTTTAATGGAATTTTGCATCTGTGATCATAAGTGGGAATGGCCTATGATTTTTCTGTCTTCTATTCTTCTTGGTTCAGTTTTAGTATCACATTATACAATGGCCTCAAAATGAGGCAGACAGATTTTCCTCTTTTTCTATTTTCTGAAATAGTGTAAGAGAGATTATCTGATTATTTTGTAGAATTTGCCTTGCTGTTAATGTTTTGTTGGTAGATTTTTGACTACTGATTCAGTTTCTCTAATGGGTAAGTTTATTTAGATTTCCTGTATCTGTTTTTCTGGAAAATGTCTGTTTTTGTCTAAGTTTATACATATTGGCATCAAATTGTTCGAACTATTCTTTATATGAAAACAGAGGAGTGTATTTTAGAGTGCAGGTTCTGGAGTTAGAGGATGTGGTTGGAATCCTGGCTCCAGGAATCACTGACTATGTGACTCTGTGCCTTAGTTTTCTTATATGTAAAATGAAGACAATACTAGTAAGCTGCCTCACAGTGTGGAATAAAGATTAAATGAAAACACATGGAAAATATTTAGAACATCTGGCATGTATAAGCACTTAATAAATATTAACATTTATGCCATCATTAGTATTATTGTGAATTTTAAAACACTGTATTTATGTTCCCGTTTTCATTCCTACTTCTGTTTGTGCTTTTCTTATTAATTTATTATTTATTTATTTATTCATTCATTTATTTATTTTATCAATCTGCCTGAATGAAGTTTTTGATTTTATCTTCTTGTATACTTGTATTAATTTCTGTTCTTCATTTATTCATTCATCAAATATGTGTTGGGCCCTACTATGTTCCAGACAGTGTTCTAGGTGCTAGAGATATATTAGTGAGCAACAGAAACCCTTCCCTGTGTAGAGCTTATGTGCTCGTGGATGGAGATTGAACATAATCAGCAAATTGCAGAGGTTGTCACAAAGTGATGAGTTCCATGGGGAAAAGATAGATCAGGGTAAAATGGATTTGTCGGGGCATGAGGAGATGCAGTTTTGAGAAAGTTGCTTAGGGTAAGCCTCACTGAGAGAATGATATTCTAGAAATGATTTAAAGACAATGAAGGAGTGAGCCATGTGAATATGGAGCTGGAGAGCATTCTAGGCAGCGGGAACAGCCATATGACGGCCCCCGAGGCACAAGTGTGCCTGGTGTTTGTGATGAGCAACAGAGATGCCAGTGTGTTTGGAGTGGAGTGAGCAAGGCAGGGAATAGAAAGAGCCATTATGTCAGTGATAGGTACTGGGATGGATATATACGGATGGATGGATGGATGGATGGATGGATGGATGGATGGATGGATGGATGGATAGATAGACAGGTGGATAGATAGACAGATAGATAGATAGATGAGTTAGCAAGGCAGAGAATAGTAAGAGTCATTATGTCAGTGATAGGTACTATGATAGATATATACGGATGGATGGATGGATGGATAGATGATAGATAATTGAATTGTATTATTCAAATATTCTATGTCTTTACCGATATTTTATCTGTTTCAGCTATTATTTTATGAGAAAAGTGTTTAAAAATCACACTGTAGTATTGTGGATTTGTTCTTGCAATTATACCAATACTATATATACTGTCTTGAGCCTATGTCATTAGGTGCTTTCAGGGTGTTATATCTCACTGATTCTCTATGTTTAATATGCATTTTTGCCTTATTTTACCTGTGATTAAAATCCCTGTTATAGCTTTCTTTGGTTAATTCTTTCTGGTATGTTTCTATTTTATGGTTCATATACTTTCAGGTTTCCATGCTTTATGCTTGAGATATATCTCCTATAAACATCGTATGTCTGGGTTTAGTTTGGTTTTCAGTCTGCAACCTGAGAGCCTTTGTCCTTTGATGATTAAATCCATTTATATTAGTGGTGATTATGGATATATTTAGATGTATTTCTAACTTTTTATGTTTTCTATTTACCCTCCCTGATATCTTCTGATTATTTCAGTACTTCTTTATAAATTATGCATTTTTTCCTTCATGGTTCTTAAGAAATCTTTTGTCGTCCTCATCTTTTCATAATTTAGTAATATAGTGGAGTGAGATGGTTAACTCTCCTGCTTGCTTGAGAACTCTGTGCAGAACTTTGTATGGAGGTCATAAATGGAGCTGGAGAGTGTCTTAAATATTGCTGTAGCCCAGCTCCTGTTACAAAGGGGAAGACTGATGCCTAGAGAGGACAGGTACCAGGTTTGCCCAAAGTCTGCTGATAGAAAGCACTCCCATTCCCCTGCAGTGCCTGGCAGCCTCAGCAGTCTCGATTGTCCTTCTGGAACTTTCTCTCCTTTTCCCTTCCCAGTAAGAGTGTTTCTCTCAGGGAGTAAAAAAGTTGTCACCCACTTAAGTTGCTGAATAAACAGGCGCTTATTTTCTCTTAATCAAGATGTTATTCTGACTGAAGACAAGTTTTTCCCCTTTCTTTTTGCCCTCTAATGGAAAGAAGCAAGACCCATGCAAATGTACTTCCTCTTATTTAAAAAATTACTACCAGCGATGATCACGACTATACTCATTAGCTTATATATTTATCCATTCTTTAAATATGTGTGTGTGTGTGTACACAACTTATTCTGCGTATATACACTCAGGATAAAGTGTTGAGGATAGGAAGAAATGTCTGCAGGGAAGCATTACCAGGCAGCTTGTTACATGCATTGTCTAATTTAGTTCTCATAATGACCTATGATGTGGAGGCATGTTGGTGGCTCCATGTCACACACGAGGAAACTAAAAACATAAGTGAAGGAGAGGTAACACATTCAAGAGTACATAGTAGGTAGGTGGCAGGGCAGATTGCAGCCCAGCCTGTCGAAGTCTAGAAAAAATCTACAAGTGGTTCGGGAACCAAAGAGGGAGGCCGGAAGTGGAAATGTGCCCATACTTATTTCTCACTAGTTCTAAAGGGCATCTTTTCTTAGTCCACGTGCATAGCTTGTGTGGGGTATGCTGTTGCTGCAGGTGAAAACAGAGTGGAGTGTGATGCCATTTGTGCTTTCAAATATAGTTCCACACTTTCCCTATTCTCTAAAAGAAAGACGATCAGAAGAACATTTATTTTCTAACTTCATTTCAACAAATTACTTCTGTGCCAGAGCAGGCCAAGTGAAGCAACAGATTGAGAAAATAGCCCATCTCGTGCTTGTGTCTAGAAACAGTCTGGTGCTTGCTGAAGAGGTGCTCCTGTCTTCGTTCTGCCTCGACTACACAAGCAGCCCTGTCCTGCTTCTGGTTAATCCTCTTACCTATGTGTCCGTCTCATTCCCTGATGACGTTCTGAGTTAGCTTAGGCATGGTGTGTCTAATACTTCTAACATCAGTCGGCTGGTGGTGTTTGTGTCTGTAGAGACAAAGGGAAGAACAGTGACTTCACCTTTTAAAAATAACTTCTTAAAGTAAGAATTATAAAGTTTACCTTTTTTTTCGTGCCAGAATGCTGCTTATATCAGCCATTTAAAATTTCCCAAATTATCTCTGTGGAAATGTTAACAGAAGTACTGTTTTGGTGTGAGCTGATCAAATTTCTACAATTTCAGGGTTTAGGAAAAAAAAACACAGTGTGGGGGATTGTGGGATTAGTTGCCCAGAGTATGGTTTTCTTGCCTGATGACATGGTCCTGTATTTAAGATGGAGTTAGGCAGATGGCTTAGTTTAATACTAACAACGTTGGAACATTGGATGGTTAGGAAATATCCTATAGATGCACTCCATAGAATATCGTGCTTTTAAATGTGTGGTGATTTGTAGCTTTTGACATGGACAGACATGATTTTATAGATTGCTGCTACTTGTGTACTGTGTGATCTTGGACAAATTGCATAGCTTCTGTGAGAATATAAAACCTAAGATTCTGAAGATTAAACGAGACATGTAAAGCTCTTAGTACAGCGCGTGTGGTACACAATGGACACTAAAGAGAAGGTAACCCCTTTATCTATTGAGCACCTTTCTGTGTGCTACGTAATTTCTGAGGATGGTGACGCAATGAGCAAGACAAATTCAGCCCCTTATCTTAATGAGACAAGTAGGCAAGCAGTCACAATGAATGGGCTAAGTGCCAGCACTAGAGAATATAGGTGGGGGGCACAGAGCAGGGGCATTTGGTGAGGGTCTGGGAAATCAGATAGAACACAGAGGAGGAGAACACAGTTTTCCTCTAGACTGGCCCAAGTATCTGAGTGAATTCACTGAAAGCTCCTACATATTGGCAGCCCTCAGAGTTTGTTTCCCTTTTTCTTTCTATTCTTATATTTTAAAAATTTTTCAATTACAGTTGACATACAATATTATGTTAATTTCAGGTGTACAACATAATGATTAGACATTTATATAACTTGCAAGTTCATAACCTCGGGAAGTGTGGTACCCACTGGTTTGTTTGTCTTTGAGGAAAAGGAAGAGTACACAAATGCCAAGCAAGTATATAGACCTGGGTATAGTCCAAATGTCCAAATTCATCAAGCATCATGTTCTGCATGAGTAAGTTATCCATATAATATGGGTTTGACCCTTTAAATGCTCCCATTGAAAAACAAAAATAAATGAAAAGCAAATAATAAATCTCCTTTCCCTGGCCTATATCCTTGGTATTGAAGTGAATTCCAGTGTGTGACGATTCAGTCATTAACAGTACCCACTGCATTGTGTTAGAAAGGCAGAGAGCGAGGCCTGAGTGTGGAGCACTTTCCGTTTGCTCCTCATGAGATGCCCCTCCTGTGTGCTCCCCACACCCTGTATGCTCTAGTGCGGGCGTTTAGCTCATTTCTTGTGATTGCTTGCCTAGATTTCTCATTAACATAAGGGATTGGGTTTGTCTTGTTCATGGTATGTCACCGTCCTCAGAAATCACCCAGCACACAGAAAGGTGCTCAATAAAGACTTGTTTGTTAGGTGTGTGAATGAACAAACGCATGCGTGCTGTGGTCAGGTCTGCTTTTGCTGCCTGCTCCGCTTCTCTGCTCTGCCTTTGACCTAGATAGACATGGAGGTTGCCAGCAGAAACAAGATAACTAACTCTTAGTTCCCTGTAAAAATAAGCCAGCCCAGGGTGGCAGTGACTCCAGGCGCTGCTTTAGGGAATACGTGGAATTTGTGCCAGAAATGTGCCATTAGCAGCCACGTCCACTAACTTCTAGATTTCCAGCTGTTGTTTCGAGTGGGTTGAGATGACTAAATGCATTACATTGTGCCTGAGGGAGGCAGAGGAGCCTAGAGCTTCGAGGTCAGACAACCCTCCATCCAATTCCAATTCCTAGTGACTCGCTGTGTAACCTTCTCAGTCATCTAAAGCCTCAGTCTCCTTATGTGTTCATTGGGATTAATAATAATAACGCCTCATAGAGGCATTGTAAAGATCGAGATAATACATATAAAAGCTTAGCCGATGTTTGGCACATAGTAATACCTGTTACCTTTAGTTTTTACTACTGAAAGTCATTTACATTTTATTTATAAGGAGTAAAACTATGCTAATGTTGATAAATTACTAAAATGTGAACTCCTGAAACATTTCTTGGGAATATCACGTGGTGGCCTTGAAACTGCACTGCTCAGATCTCCTGCGGTGGGGAACGGAAGTGACTGACGGCCAGGGCTGCTTCCTCCAGGATACACTTGTGTTTCGCGTCCAGGCCAGGCTTCTCCTGGACAGCGCCCAGCCAGCGACTGGGCACAGTGGGGCTACTCATGCAGGCCTGTTCCTGCAAGGGGTGGGACCCCCTGAACAGGTGACTTCGGCTCTAGGACTCCCCATCAACCTAGTGGAAACTTCCATAACACTGTGCTGCAGTCTGAGACACTCCCTCCCCCACACCCCTTCTTTCTTCCCTCTCTCCTTCACAGGGGCCAGACTGCATTTCAGTCTGAGTCTCTCCCTGCCTTCTCCAGCTCCCTCTCCATTTCCTTTACTGGCAGACCCTCTGATAAGTATCTTTCTTGTCTTGGCATCTGCTTCTTGGAGGATCTGAACTTAAACAGTTACAACAGTTGTTGAAAGGAGTAACAATCTACACCTTTGAGTACAGAATGGATTTTTTTATTCCATAAATATTTATTGAATGTCTACCACATCTTAAGTGTAATACTATGCCCTAGTGACAGACTGATGGACAATCCTCATTATTTGGTACCTGTGTTTGAAGACTGGCCCCCCGTGTTAGTTATCTACTTCTACATAACTAATTATGCCCAAACTTAGCTTAAAACACTGACCATTTATTATCTCATAGTTTCTGTGGGTCAGGAATTAAGGCACATCTTAGCTGGATGGTTCTTTTTTTAAAAAAAAAATCGTTGAGAGAGTGTATATTTTTTCCATCAAGTATGAAGTGATCATTACTGTAATGAGTTTAACTTCTTTTTTTATTATTATTATTATTGCATTTCTTCCAAATTAAAAGTTGGTGTTACTGATTGTAAATTCTCTAAGATAGGCATTAGCCACTGTTTCCTCAGGGAAGGCTACTCAGATGTGGATCCTTACGGAGATTTGCAGATTAAGTTGTAAGGTTGTCTTTATTTTCAGGACAGTCCTCTATATCTCCAGGACTTTAACATGATATTGTGATTTGAGTCTTTAAAATTCATGAACAACAACAACAACAACAATAAAAAACAAACAAAAAAAGTCTCTGCAAAGAAAGCTATTGATACCTCTTTATTGTTTATCCATTTTTTATAGCCTTCTGCTGAATTTTTTTGGTTTTCTTATTTTCTTTCTCTAAATCCTAACTTGATTATTCTTTTTCTGACAGACCAGGTCCAAGGAACAGTCACCATCCGGAATATCAGCGCTCTGTCTTCCGGTTTGTACCAGTGCGTGGCTTCTAATGCCATTGGTACCAGCACCTGTCTTTTGGATCTCCAGGTTATTTCACGTAAGTATATAAAATTCTGATGTCCACTCTGAATTTAAAACACCAAGATCTTTGCTAAACTGGAGAATGAAGAATTCTGCTTACTTTTTTTTTTTAGATTGCTTGAAGATTAAATAGAATTTCTTTTGGTTTTAATCATTATTGAAGATATTTTGTAAGTGCCTTACGTATACTTTTCAGCCTCAGCAATATGGCATCTTCTTTATGACAAAATGTCTTTCTCCTTAGGGTCATTAGAATCAAATCAATTATGATTGAATAGTGCGATAGACATTATAAAATTTGTAACGACCTATGGCCATGGCCAGGGCAAGACCTTCTTGTATTTTCTCCAAATCCCTTATACGAGTATCTGCTTAATTGTTGGGTGCCCTTATCATAAATAAGCAGTGTAGAACTTTTCTATTTATTTGAGAATTCCGAGTTATCTGAATTCTAGTTGCAAAAGGAGTGATCTGGCTGGGATGAGGCGATAAGTTATCCTACTGGTTGCTGGGTTCATTAGGGGGAGATCAGGTAGGTTAGACAGGTACCATCTTTTTCCTGCTCTGCCCTGGGTGTGGTTCTCCTGAAGCTGTGAATCGTGTAACTGTTCATTCACTAAATAAATGTGAGCCAACTCTGTGTTAGTCTTAGTCACTGGGGATACAGAAAGTTAAGGGAAATTTAACTTTATATGGGTGCCATACTTTAGGCAATTTTGTACATTTTAAGAAGATTCTTTAGTAAATTTATGTGTATAAAGTTGCAAGGGTATATATTGCTTCTCTTTTTACTTTTTTTGTTCTTTAAATATACCTTAAATGTATTTTGCAGCCCAGCCCAGGAGCATTGGACTAATAGCTGGAGCCATTGGCACTGGTGCAGTTATTGTCATTTTTTGCATTGCACTAATTTTAGGGGCATTCTTTTACTGGAGAAGCAAAAATAAAGAGGAGGAGGAAGAAGAAATTCCTAATGAAATAAGGTTTGTATGTCAGACAATTTTTTTAGTATATGTGCTGCCGAAGCGAGCACATATGTCAGATAATTTGTCTGCTTAGCCAATATTTGTCTCTCAATTAATTTGGGCAACTAAGGTTTTTTTGCTAGTCTTATGACTGTCATGGCCAAGCTAGTTAAAATAACTAAATGATATTTTCTTGTATGTCATATCACTTTCCTTCATGGTACTAGTCAGCTTTCTTTACTGGATCATGGCAGAGGAGGAGTAGGAGGACACAAGTGAAAAATGTTTCCTTTCCCTCCCATCTCTCTAGAGTAAGTGGGGTGAGGTGGCAGCCACAGTAGAAAGGTTAGATTCAAACATGTGTTTACCATTAACACATATAATAGATGAGGGCATAAAGCAGGAAGGAAGACCAGAAGAGCATATCAATACCGGTACACAGATCGGCCAAAGCAGTATGGCTTGGTGTGAAAGACAGTTCTGTCAAGAATAGGAACAACCTAAGAAAACAGTGTCAAAATGATCGTTAAAGAAAATGACTCTTGGCATATTGTGGAGATATGGAGGTTCAGGCTCAGTTGCAGATTGCATCATGTCATATCCTTATGGAAAATACTTTAATGACTCCAGTCTACTTAGCATGACGTACACAGCCCTTCAGGATCTGACCCTCACCTGCTTCCCTGCTCTTATGTCTCACCACTTCCCCGATCACTTCATGTTTCAGCCTGTTCTTTATTCTCTCATGCCTCAGGGCCTTTGTTCATGTCTCTGCCCTCTTCCTGGACAATGCTCCTTCCCTTTTTATCCATCTCTTCAGTAGATTACTTGATCTGATTCAAGATTAGTCCAGGCATCACCTCCTCACATAAGTTGACGTTAGCTCCCTGTCCAGCCTTTCAGACTTGCAAATGTTCTTGCATTTGTCACCCCCATTTGACCATATGCTTCTTGGGTATAGGAGCTATGTCTTTTTTACATAAAACATTTAGTAGACTGCTTGGTTCTCAATAAATGTTAATTACATCTTAAATTAATGACTTCTCTTAGCCTCTTATAATTCTTAAGGGTTTGGACTGTAACGCAGGAACAGATTTCATCTCAGCAGAAGAGCACTGCGGAAAACCTCTTTCAGCCTACCACAAAGATTTCTCTAATCCCAAAGTGCAATGAGGCAAACTCTAGCCATTTCTTGAAGTTCCCCACACCCATAGCTTGGTTTCCTGTCTATTTTACAGCAACTAGCTCAGTGGATTTCTTCACGGAT
This sequence comes from Rhinolophus hipposideros, assembly GCF_964194185.1. NCBI lineage: Eukaryota > Metazoa > Chordata > Mammalia > Chiroptera > Rhinolophidae > Rhinolophus > Rhinolophus hipposideros. The sequence continues at coordinate 45,812,964 of NC_138048.1, read as the reverse complement.
TAGTTTCCTATTTAGGGCAAAATGTTATATTGGAAGACACAGTTTTTGAGAGATTTGAAATGACCTTTTCTACTCTTAGAGACTGAGAAGTGAGGCATGTTTTCATGAGCATTTTCTCAAAGGGAATGAATGTCAAAGCCAAGGCCACGAGACTGTTGTTTGCAGTCATGTTAGTGTGGTCTTTCCTGAGGATTTGTATTTCACAGATATATTAGCCTTAACATAGAAGAAACAGTCCTGGGTAGGAGGGTAGGTGTGAACCTCAAGTAAAACCTAACGACAACTTTATTTTGTTCCTTTTCAGAGAGGACGATCTTCCACCTAAATGTTCCTCTTCTGCCAAAGCATTTCACACCGAGATATCCTCCTCAGAGAACAACACATTGACCTCTTCCAACACCTACAACAGTCGATACTGGAGCAACAATCCAAAAGTGCATAGAAACACGGAGTCATTTAACCACTTTGGTGACTTGCGCCAATCTTTCTCCCTGCACTCAGGCAATGCCAATATACCATCTATCTACACTAACGGGAGCCATCTGGTCCCAGCTCCGCAAAAGACTCTGGTCGTGACAGCCAACAGAGGGTCATCACCGCCTGTCATGTCCAGGAGCAATGGCTCCGTCAGCAGGAAGCCTAGGCCTCAGCCTCAGCACACACACTCCTACACCATCAGCCAAGCCACCCTGGAGCGAATTGGCGCCATCCCTGTCATGGTACCCGCCCAGAGCCGGGCCGGGTCCCTTGTATAGGACGTGAGTGGATAGAGTGTTCAGAAAAGATTAGTGGAATGCCCCATATAAGGGGGAGGGTGTGGTGGGCGAGTGCTGGGAAAGAAACACTTTCCTTATAATGATACTAGTAAAAAGCACAAAGAAGAAGGCAAATGGTGTTACCTGGCCACTAAGATTTGTGAAAAGAACTGGAATGTTCTGTCATGAAGACTTGTTTCCCCACCACACATGTCCCAGGATTCTATTCAATAAGCTGGATCTCAAAGATGTGCCAAGCCAAGGAAAAGGATATACGAGCAGAATAGCACTTAAAACTGAAACTACAGTCCAGATGGGTTTGTTCTTTAATTCATGCCTAACTTAATAGTTTTTCAGGAGACTAAAGTGCCAGATGGAGTTTAAATAATACAATTATTTTAAAACATAGGTGTCTTTAGAAATGTAATGAACAACCCTGGGATATTTTCTGCCTCTCCCAAGCATTCCTTCTTTCTGTACAGGGCTAATGGCATGAATGGTAAACACTGGTCCCAACAGGGTTGGCTCTTGTATCATAGAATCAAAACATTTTACACAAACAAAATTCAGTAAGAAATGAGGGGAAAACAAAAGAAATTCTTTGAAAAGCCCCTTCATATTTATTTATTTATCTCTTCCTGAACCATGAATTTCCTACTTGGAATATTGCTATATCGACAGATTCTCACCCGGCTGTGTTTCTCCAGGGTCTGCTACAGGCCCATGACAATTACTTTTGATTATTTCCTGGAAAAGTATTTTTTTTAAAAAGAACACTACTTTTTTTTTTTTTTTTAAATACATGAGAGGCATTGGTCTAGGAAGGAAAAGTGTTGTCATCACCACATTCAGTGATTGTGTTTATCGAGCCCGACAGGAGGTCCAGCAGGAAAGAGAGAGGTTGTGTGGGCAGCACAGGAGCAGGGAGGCAGGTGTGGGGCCGAGCTTCCTGGCAGCCTCTGTGCAGGGCTGTCCAGGTCTCTCTTGCTATCACACTGGGTTACTCTTAATGAGGGCAGCACCTGATGCCCTTTGTACCAAGTGAGACAACTTTCTCCTTGTTTGACAAGTAGAGGTTAGTAGGTTGTTACAGGGAGGGCAGGAGTTCTTTTCTTTTTCCAAAATAATTATTTCTGTGAAAGAGATGAAACTAAGACTAAAAGGATGTCTTCAGATATGCTCCTGGGAGGGTCTGCCCTATATTTGTCAGAGCTCAGGGTTGCAATTTTGCCCAAATGTAGTTGACACCGCTGTAAAGATAACTCCTTGTGTGATTAGTTATCTGGTGTGGCAGGACTTGGAGTCTACCAGATAATTTACAAACTCCCCACTCTTTTTTGTGCTGTGCAGATCTGGCCATACTTGTATTGGTGACGATCTCGCCTTAATCACACTTTAAGCAGCACACAAATGATTTATTTCCAGACTTTTTTTCTAAATTATTTGTGGTACTGACCCCATGATTCAGTGAGAGCATCTTTTCTTTTCCCAATGTGGTCTCTTGCTCCCTTTTCCCACTATGCTTTTTTGCCCTTTTTTCCTGTAAGGATAGTCATCACAGGGAGTAGCCTCCTGATTTTCAGACTTATTTGAAGAAATGGAAACCAACAGCTGCTGCATACACTATTTTTCCAAGAGGGCTAAGCTCAGAACCTAACCATTCCAATATTGATGAAAAGCTGAATTTACTTTAGCATGAGTTATTTTTTTCCATTTGATGGTTCTTGGCTTTGTAAACATTTAAATAAATGAATGTCTATACTTTTTAATAAAAGTGAAAATACCATGACACAGAGAAGATGCAAGTTTCCTATGTTGTTAGAAAGCATTTATCTTGCATTTCTTTATTCTTTCTAATTATCTAAAATTTAATAAAACTTTATTCATATAAAAAACAAGTTGTCATTAATTATAATACCAACGAATATATGATTTAACATTCACCTTAATGTTATAAGCATTTTCTGTTCTGTTAAGTAGTATTTATAATCACTTTGAGTACGTATTCCAAAAATTAACTTTTTTCTAATTGTTAGAAATTTAAGTTGAGTCCAATTTTCATGTATGACTGAAGCTATAATGATCTTTTTCATACATTGAGCTATTTTCGTATTTCATATTTCCTGCTTTTTTTACTCCTGAATCTTCAACACCTAGCACAGTGCCTAATATGGATGTTGAGTAGGGAAATGACTGATGGTTTCTGAACTAAAGTTGCCAAGTTTTAGTTCAGAAAGTTATGACTATGATTTTAGCTCTTGATACATATACACACACATATATGATCATTTGTTTTCACGTTTTTATTTTGTGATAATTATACATTTACATGCAGTTGTAAGAAATAATATATTTTCATATACCCTTCACCTAATTTCTCCCGATGGTAACATCTTGCAGAACTATTACAGAGTATCACAAATTCAGTCCATCAACCTTATTCATATTTCAGCAGTTGCACATGCACTGATGTGTGTATGCACATGCATACACATTTAGTTATGTGCAGTTTTATCTTGTGTAGGTTCCTGTAACCACCACCACAGTCAAGATACAGGATTCCTTGTGTTTTCCTTTTATAGTCACAGCCACCTTCTCCTAACCTGTTCCCTAATCCCTAACCTGTTCTCCATCTCTATAATTTTGTCATTTCAAAAATGCTATGTAAACGGAATCATGCAGTATGTAAGCTTTGAGGATTGGCTTATCCGCCCAGAACAATTTCCTTAGCTCCATCCAAATTGTTGGATGTATCAATAGCTCATTCCCTGTTGTTGCTGAGTAGTATTCCATGGTATGGATGTGCCCCAGTTTGTTTAACTATTTATCCACTGACAGATTTGAAGGAGATTTGAGATGTTTCCAGTTTGGGGCTATTACAAATAAAGCTGCTGTGAACATTTTTGTACAGGTTTTTTGTGCGAGCATAAGTTTTCATTTCTCTGAGCTAAATGCCTGAGAATACAGTTGCTCTAGCACCATTAGTTGAAAAGTCTGTTCTTCCTCCAGTGAATTGCTTTTACACCTTTGAAAAAAATCTTTTAGGTAAATTTGTGTGGGTCAATTTCTGAGTTCTCTTGCTGTTCCACTGATCTTTCTGTGTATCCCTCCAGCAACACTATGCTGACCACTGTAGCGATTTGACAAGCTTTAACATCTGGTAGAGTGGTTCCTCCCATTTCATTCTTCTCTTTCAAAATGGTTTTAGCTATTCTAGTTCCTGTGTCTTTCTAGGTAAATTTTAGAAGGAGATGGTCTATGCCTACACAACACCTTGATGTTTTAATAGGAATTGCATTAAACACTTAGATCAGTTTGAGAGAACTGACATCTTTACTGTTTTGAGTCTTCCAATCTATGAACATCATATCTCTCCATCCATTTATGTCTTCTTTGCTTTATTTCATCAGCATTTAATAATTTTCAGGATGCAGATTCTGTATATTTTTTGTTGGATTTATCCCTAAATATTAATTTTTGAAGCAATTATTAATGCTATTGTGTTTTAAGTTTTGGTTCTGTATTCTAGGTTTTAGTCAATAGAAATCTAATTGAATTATGTGTGTCGATTTTATATTTGGCATCCTGGCTGAACTCACTTCTTCAAGAGTTTCTGTTTTTGTTCTGTTTTGTTGTAGATTCCTTGATGTTTTCTACGTACATAATCATATTATCATCTGTAAATAGGGACAGCTTTACTTCTTCCTCTTCAATCTGTGTGCCTTTTTTTTTTCATTATTGTGATGGATAGAACTTATAAAAGTAGTGAGTATGATATCCTTCCCTTTTTCCCAATCTTAGGGGGAATTCATTGTTAGCTGTAGGTTTTAGTAGTGTTTTTATTTTTTCAATCAATTGAAGTTTCATTACTAATTTGCTGACAGTGTCTACCATTTCTGGGTGTTGGATTTTGTCATATTTTTTTTCTGCATCATTTGATACAAGCATATTTCTTTTTTTTTCTTTAGCCTGTTGATATGCTGGATTGCATTTACTGATTTTCAAATGTTGAAGCAAACTTACATACCTGGAATAAATTTCAGTTGGTCATGGCTTGTAATTTTTTAAAACATTGCTGGATTTGATTTTCTAATATTTTGTTGAGGATTTTTGTGTGTAAGTGCATGGAGTTCTCTAGTAAAATCATGTGTGCCTAGAGATTTGTTTTTCAGCCTTTAAATTACTAATTTAATTTTTTTAATTGTTAGAAGATTTTTCAGGTTATCTGTTTCACCTTGATTGAGTTTTGATAGTTCGTAGGTTTTAAGGAATTGATCTATATCTTATAGGTTATAAAGTTTTTTAATGTAAAGTTATTTTTAATATTTCTTATTCTTTAAATGAGAACAGGATCTGTACTATATCCCTTGTTTCACTCTTGATAATGATGAGCTGTGTCTTACATTTTAATTTTGTCAGTCGTGTTTGAAGTTTGTGAATTTCATTGATTTTTAAAAAAATAACCCACTTTTTTATATTATGTTTTTCTGTATTTCTGTTTTTCATTTTATTGATTTTTGCTCTTTATTATTTTCTCCCTTCAGCTTGTTATGGATTTATTCTTCTTATATTTTTCTAGGTTTTTGGTGGGAGCAAAGATAATTGATTTGAAACTTCCTATTGTCTAATGTAAGCATTTAGAGCTATAATTTCTCCCTCAGTACTGCTTGGCAGGATCTACATATTTTGACGTGTTGTATTTTCATTTTCATTCAATTCTGTGTATTTTAAAATTTCCTATGAGAATTCCTATTTGCCCATGGATTTTTCGGAAGTGTGTTAAATTCCAAGCTTTTGCAGATTTTCTTGTCTTCCTGTTAGTGATTTTTAGGTTGAAGTCAGAAAAATAATTTGTATTATTTTAATCCTTTTAAATTTGTTGAGTTTGTTTTATGGCCCAGCACCATGTTGGTACATGTTACATGGGCTCTTTAAAAAATTATTTTTTCTGCTCTAGTTGGGTAGAATGTTCTGAAAATGTCAGTTAGATCCAATTGATTGATTGTGTTGGTCAGTTTTATACCCTTACTGATTGTCTGTCTAGTAATTCAGTTGCTGAAATTGGGTGTTGAAATCCCCAACTATGATTGTAGATTTGTCTATTTCTTCTTTTAGCATTGTCAATTTTTACTTTGTGTATTTTGAGCCTGTTTTTTCCCTTTGGTGCTCATATATTTAGCATCACTGTGTCTTCCTGGTACATTAATGTTTTTATCATTATGTAACATCCCTCTTTGTCTCTAGTGATTTTCTTTACTCTGAAGTCTACTTTATCTGGATTAATATATACTGCATTTTTGTATTTAACGTTTACATGGTATGCCTTTTTTCACCCTCCTACAACAGTCCTAGGTCATTGTATTTGAAGTAAGTTTCTTGTAGACAGTATATTGTTGGATTGTAATTTTGTATCCACTCTGCAAAAATCTGTCTTTTCATTGGTATATTTAGGCTATTTACATTTAAGGTGATTATTGGTGTGTTTAGGACTTAAATTTATTTTATATTTTTGCTTTCTGCCCTTCCCCCCCATTTCTTATTATTTATTTGTCTCTCTTTTTTTTTCACCTTCTTGTGTTTTATTGAACAATTTTTAGGATTCCTTCTTGCTGTATTTAGTGTTTTTGAGTATATCACTTTTTTTCTCCTTAGTGTTTATTCTAGGTATTGTAATAAGCATACATAACACATCACAGTTTACTTGTATCGACGTTTTACCACTTTGAGTAAAGTGTGAAAACTTACTTCCATGTATATCCCTTTTCCTTCCCCACTTTTAAGTATTTTTTCTTGATCATAATATGATGTATAATTTTTGTTTCAATCATCAAATATGATTTATAAGACTCATGAGAAGTGCATATTTCTGCTTTTGTTGTTGTTGTTTCTTCCTATCTGATGGTCCAAGATTTCTTCTCTTATTTCCTTTCTTTGAAGAACTCCCTTCAGCCAATTTGTAAGGGTAGGTTTACTAGCAACAAATTCTATTAGTTTTCTTTTGTCTTAGAATGTCTTTATTTCCCTTTCACTCTTCACAGGGTACAGTATTCATGGTTGGCAGTTCTTTCCTTTCAGACTTGAAAAATTTGGGACTTAAGCGTTCAGCCATTATTTCTTAAAATACTCTTTCAGCCCTACTCTCTTTCTCAGATCCTTCTGGGACTGTGATGATGGATCTATTGTTACTGTCCCACAGGTTCCTGAGGCTCTGTTCATTCTTTCAGTCTATTTTATCTCTGTTGTTCAGGGTAAATCCTATTGATCTGCCCTCAGGTTTACTGATTTCTGTCCTCTGTCATTTCCAATCTTCTGTTGAGGGTACATCCAGCAAGTTTTGTAGTTCAGTTACTGTATTTTTAGTTTGATAACTTACACTTAATTCTTTTTCAAACAAATTTTAATTTAAATTTGATTTACAACTTAAATTATATTGAATTTATATAACATAAAGTTCATTCATATAAAATGTACAATTCCATAGTTTTTCGTATGTTTATAGAGTTGCACAAATATCACTCTAATCTATTTTTAGAACATTTTCATCACCCCAAAAAGAAACTTATACTTGCTAACAGTCATTCCTTTTACCACACCACTTTCAGCTCCACGCAACCACTAATTTACTTTCAGTCTCTATAGATTTGCCTATTTTGGACATTTCATAAATAGTATCATACAGTTTGTGTGTGTGTGTGTGTGTGTGTGTGTGTGTGTGTGTGTGTGTGTGTGTTTTGTGACTGGCTTATTTAACGTAGCATGTTGTTGTTTTTTAGGTTCATTTATGTTGTAGCATGTGTTATTACATCATTCCTGTTTCTTTACTGAGATTCTGTAGTTTTTCAATTAGTTTCAACAGAATTCATAATTGCTTATTGAAGCATTTTTATTATAACTGCTTTAAAAATCTTGTTAGATAATTCCAACATTTGATTCATCTTGGTGTTGGCATGTGTTGATGGTCTTTTCTCATTCCAGTTGTGATTATCCTGCTCTTTGGGATAATGAGTGATTTTTTATTTTCTCCTGGACATTTTAGATATTATATAATGAGATTCTGAAACCTCTTTTGAATATATTGCTTTAAGCAGGCATTTCCTGTTGAAGTGTAGCACAAGAGCTAGATGAGTGTGTATGTTTTGTTTCCTGCTGTGCCCCACTGAAAGCGTTTCAGCATAAGTGATGTGTTTACACTGTCTCTTTGCAGATGGGTAGGGTAGAATGATAGCTTCCCCTAGGCTCTGCTAACACCTTCTTGGTGAAAATGGGGCACAAACTTGCACTAAGTTGTTGCCTTCAAGTAGCAGTATAAGCTCGGCTCCTGGAAGCGCCCTGCTGACACCCAAGAGGGAAGACGCAGAATACTGACTCATATCACTCGTTGCTACAGGGCTGGAGTAGAAACTCACCTCCATATTGCCCAGGTGACACCAGGAGAGGTGAGGGAGGCAAGTGTGGTGCCATGTCACTCTGCCTTGTTGATGGTAAGTGGGGGGCAGGACCGGCCCCATTGGGCCTGCTGAAACTTGGGGGAGGGAAAAATGAAGTGTCAACTACCCTTCCTTGCACCACCTTTTTCCCACCTTGTTGATACCGAGTGTGAGTGTAGGCTCCTTTCCCTCACTGGGGCAGTACCAAGCTCTCTAGGAGCTCCACCTTCTTCCCTCTGCTCAGAATCTTCCTATGCTTGTTTGTTGTGTTAGGTCCAGTATTTTTTTTTAATCGTGAGAAGAAGACTGTCTTATAATAAGGATTTGCAATGGAGCTATTCCATCTTAGCTGGCATCAGAATTCCTAAAGCATTACTTTGTAAAATATCAGCCATTAAACAAATTTTACTGTGCTCTCTTTGGAAGCTTTGAAGATTTTCAATTGTGTAGTAAATAAAAGTCTTACTCCTTGGTTTGACTCATTTAGTTCCTTCCACCAGTGGTTCACCATCTTTCCATTCTCAACTGCTACTCCTCCAACTTTACTCCAGTCCTGTTCACCTTCCCTTGACTGGTTCTTTTTTCTTTCTTTTCCATTTCCCCCCCCTGCTCTTTCTACCTCTGTTCCACCCAAATCTTCCTGTACCACAAGTCCAGTCCAAATACTCTGTCCTCCTTAAATCCTCTTTGTCAGTCTAGTTAGAAGGGACTGCTGCTTCTCACAGTCTGTATTATATTCCTATATTTATGTACAAGATTGATCTCCCCTGCTGGACTGTAAACTGAATTATTCCACAATCATTTTTGATCCCTTGCTGTGTACTTAACACCGTTCTAGGTGTTAGAGATAAAAACAGAAAAAAAGCCACAGTGGCTATCCTCAACGAGTTCGTATTACAGGAGGAGCACAGACCCATAATGAAATAATTGCAATCAGTATCATTAAGTATACAAGTGGATGTTTTTACAAGTTCAGGCAGGTGGGATGATCTCTTCTATATTTTGGTGGCAGTTGCAATATTTAGCACTTCGCTTTACTCGAAGAAAGTGCTTGAAGGATGGGCTAAATTGATGAAACTGAAAATATATGATTGGTCTCTTAATCTCAGGTATTACAACTAGTAGTCAAATATCAGAAAGCAAGGGTACATCAGAGTCAATCACCCAAGAGGCAAGTGATTGCACCAATTCCCTGGGGGGGCGTTTGATGTTATGTTAGATGTGCAGTATTCTTAAGAAAAGCTGTAGACATAACATACCAAATGGCAGTGACTCAGAAGAATCCCATGTTAAGTAGCTTTGAAGTATTTTACATAAAAATAATAATAGGTATTACTTGTTTTGTGCTTCCTACGTGACAGGCACTTTTTAAAATGCATTTAAGTGTTAATTCATTTAACCTCATCACAATGCCATGGAGAAGACATCATCATTCATAGTTTATAGGTTCAAACACTGAGGCTAAGAGTGGCTAAGTGATTTGGCCAAAGTAGTAAGTAATCTGCCAGTTGTTTTTCTCAATAAATACTCCTATCTGAGTGAACCAGTGTCTGAAAAGAGAGATCTGGGACCTTGGTTGTTTTGCCCTTTTTCAGACAAGTCATCTGACTGTCGCACAAATCATCTAACTTGTGTTTAGTATAATAATACTTAACTTTACAGAAAAAAATGTTGAGAAGTGTTAAAGAGAAAACCACAGGCCCAAAAGGGCATTACTCATGCTAAAGGCCATGATACCAAACCTAGATTTAATACTTGATCTAATTGCAGTTTCATCTTTTCCCAGAAAGCTAATATTAATCAAGTCTGGAATTTTCTGCTCAAGCACCAGTAAGGTAATATGTCACATGGGCCCTCTCCATCCCCCATAGAAAGAAGAGGCATAATAAAAACTCTTCTCATTCTTTTCCCGCAAAGAAAAGATATCTTGGCTCCAAAATAATCCACTCTTAATTTCTTAGTCACACCCTCTTTCTGCCTATATAAGCTCCACTGGCTTTTCGAAGTTGGAACATTCTTTCAAGGCTTCTTTAATTTATATCTTTGGGCTATAGTTCTCAGTAAGGCCCAAATAAAACTCTTTCTTACATTTATAGGAATTCAATTTTTGTTGACAGAAGATAAATGCAATCCAGAGAAAAGGTGACTTGTAAATTCTATATGTATATACCGTGTTTCCCCAAAAATAAGACCTAGCCAGGTAATCAGTTCTAATGCGTCTTTTAGAGCAAAAAGTAATATAAGACCTGATCTTATTTTACTATAATATAAGACCAGGTCTTATATAATATGAAATAATATAGTATAATATAATACTAGGTTTTATATTAATTTTTGTTCCAAAAGACACATTAAAGCTGATTGTCTGGCTAGGTCTTATTTTCAGGGATACACAGTAGTTATTTATAGCTTTTCCTCATAGCTCCCTTGTAATATTTCTCCATTTAGGTAAAGGCAGGGCACAAAATTCTTAAGATGCTTAATCATAAGACATTAATTATAGTGATAAAATTATTAGACAAAGCAATAAGTGTAAGTGCCGACTGTATTTAACATTGTAGGTTCAGTTGATATCTGATTAACTTCAGCAGGTTGGATATCTACATTAGATAATTTAGCCTAAAATAATCTACATTGAAGCCACATTTCTATACCATCCATCATTTGCTCCCCAAGTTCATCAGATTTATAGCAGTTTTGCATTTTGGGCTTGGAGAAATTATATGTCCATATACATGTACGTGGAATGAGTTTCAATTGTACATTAAATTGAACAATTTATAAAATTCTCTAAGGCACAAATTTTTCTGCAAAATGGAGATAATAGTAGCTCCTTTTGCCATTGTGAGGACTAAATAAAGTAATACACACAGAGTGAATAGCACAATGTCTGGCCATAGTAAACACTCAATATTAGCCATTAGTATTATAGTAGTAATTCAGAAGCTTTAAATTTCTGGGCGGTAGCTAAGTCATTTATGCTTAGGATTCCAGTTATTCTTGTCAGAGGTACTATTTGAGTGCTGCTGCATGTACAATAGCACTTTGAGACTCTTTGTTTAAGAGAAAAAGACTGTAATTATTGTCTGTCTGCTCAAATAGTTGTTTCCTATTTTTTCCACATTTCATTTCAAAATATGTGGTACATCTATGTTTGGATTGCCATCAATTTTAAGTCACTGAAGAGAGTTAAGAGGATGGGAAAACATCAACATTCATAGAGCATTTACTGTATACCACACTATATGCTAATCATTTTGTAGCCCATTTAATTCTTATAGCACACTTCCAAGTTTAGTGTTACGCTAATTTTATAAATGAGAAAACCAAGGCTTACATGAGATAAGGAGTTTACTCAAGGTCACAAGATAGTAAGTTAGTATTGCTCATCTAGTTCCATGGACTACCCCTCTATTAAGAGAGCTAATAAATATTAAAAATCTTGGCACTGCCTCAAATTTCTTATGTCATAGACAGAAGTCTCAATTCCGGTCATTCTTTGCCCAAGCTTTTTAATTTTTTTATTTAATAATTGGAAAAAATATTCCATTTCTGTCTTTTTAGACCATTAGGATAATTTTCTCCACACAGTGAAACTTTTTGAGTCTTCCTTTTTAATTCCTATGCATTTAGGAAGCCTCATAGCCTTTTAATTTTTTTCTCATCAATTTCCTAGGGCATTTGCAATTTGCATAAATACTAGTTCCCTCACCACCTTTAGCTCTGTAATCAGAGCTATTGTGAGAGGAGGGTGAACCTGAGGAAATTCTCTTCATTGAGAAGTTTTGAGGGGCTACGGGGAGCATTAAAGAAGTCTCTGGAGGCACATAGTGGATTCAGAGGGAACAGCTAAGCGGAAGGACACACTATCGCCCTGGACGCTGAGTGGCAGTCCCAGCTCTGTCACTTCCTAACTGATTTTAGGCAAGTTGTTCAGCTGCTCTGAGTCTCATTTTCTTCACCTGTAAAATGAGGATCATGATTCTTAACCTTGTAGTTCTGAGGATTCAATTTGACAATGATGTAAAATGATAGAGTTTTTGATAAATTGTCGCTGTTATTGTTTTACTTTATAAGTAAGTTATTTTGAGTTTTATAAGGAGGGGAAAGTTCCAATGGAGAGACTGCAGAAGAAGTGCTGATTTGTGTATCTCCTGAGTGGTGTATGTTGGCAACAAATTTTTTAAAAACTTAAACCCTGTGCAAATTTACTACACATGTCTGTGGGGCTTAGTTGGCCTCTGGTCCGGTACTTACACTCTTGTTCCAGAACAGACCCATTTCTGGCAGCTCCGTAGGTTGATCCAGCCTGGTGCTCGCCTCTGCTGAGAAGTATCTTGTTACTGGAAATCATGTGCAGGCACTCTTCTAAGTACTTTACATCTATTAATTCATTTTAATCTTCACAACAACTTTATGAGGTAGATACTCTTACTATCCCATTTTACAGATGAGGAAATGAGGCACTACCATGTTTCCCCAAAAATAAGACCTAGCCAGACTATCAACTCTAATGTGTCTTTTGGAGCAAAAATTAATATAAGACCCAGTCTTATTTTACTGTAAGACCTGGTATAATATAATATACTATACTATGATATAAACACTGGGTCTTATGTTAATATAGTATAAGACAGGGTCTTATATAAGACTTGGTCTTATTTTAATTTTTGCTCCAAAAGACGCATTAGAGCTGATGGTCTGGCTAGGTCTTATTTTCGCGAAAACACCGTAGTAGGCCTCGGTGACACAGCAGCAGCACAGCTGGCACCAGGATTCAGATGTAGGCAACCTGGTGCTTAATTGTCATATTGTGTTTTCTGATATTTGTGCTTCCAGAAGAAGAAGAAAAAAGAAATGGTACACTTCTGGCCATTTTTAAATTAAGAGGAAGATTTGAATTATTTAGATCAGTGCACAGTTCTTCTAACAATCTGGGCTTACCCTTTGGAAGGGAGGAGGAAAAGCCTGGCTCCGGCATCTGACTTCCTTTGCTAGGTTCTTCTGAAGTAAATGGAGCTGAAAGCACCCATTGTGTAAACTCCCAGCCTACCCCACCCCCCAGGGAGAAGTCAGGAGTAAGTCTTGAGTGTCTACAGAACTCTAGAGGCCCATAGAGGAAAACTCTTCATTAACAATGCATTGATTTGTGACTGCACTTTTATAAAAAGAACAGCTTTAATAGAGGCTTCTGCAGCTTTTTTTTTAAAAAGTGTAGTGTTTTTGGTTACTTGCAAAGCACTGAAAAGGAATTAACTTTTAGATGGTTACAAGGAATCTTCAGACGCATTGCTGCTAGCACTTTTTTTTTTTCATTGAGTATAAGGGTGCAAAGAATGTTAAATTTCAGGGAAGATTAGCAGGACAGAGAATTTCTTCTCAGTTGATGAAACACAGCTTAAAGGGGGGAAAATCTTTCACCTAGCTCCGACTTTAATTATTCCATATGATGAAAAACATTCCCGTCTTGTCTGAAAAAGGTGAAAACGTGTCATTTTAGTCTTACACTGAAAAAGTTATAAATATACTTAAGAGAGGAAAACAGGGCCGGGTAGAAATTTTTGGTCAAACAAAAGGAGGGCTTGGGGTTGAGTCACTCCAGTGTAGGAAAAGGAAATGATGTATCGAGAGCCTACCATGTGCCAGACACAGTCCATACATTATCTTATTTATTCTCACTTCAGATCTATGAGGTAAGTATTATTTTCCCCGAGGTGTTGGGAAAAGGCAATCATCCTTATTTCCCCTCCACCTCCATGCCCCACCCTCCCCGGACACTATTAGTGGCTTCACAGAAAGGAGCCACCTAGAGGTGGCAATCTATTGGAAAGTGGGCAAGGTTGAGGGAAAAAAAGTGGAGGATTTTCCCTACAATTCTGTAAGCATAGCAAATATCTGTTTGTCTTTTGCCTACTTATTTAGGGGTGCTGCAGGAGACTACGGGTGAGCTACGCCTCCCAGCTCCCAATCCACCACCACCTCCATATTAAGTCCAGACTGTGGACATTTCAATATCCGTCCCGTCCTCTCCTTTGCAACTGCTTTTCTTTCCCTTAGCCAATGTTTTATCCCTTATTCACCTGGACTGTCATGATGGTCTCTTCAGCTGGACTTCCTGTTTTTAGTCTCATCCACATCCAGTCCATTCTCCACACTGTTGCTGATTGCAAATGTGATATTTCACCTCTTTTTGTAGCACTCCTTAACTATCCCTCATTGCCTACGGAAAGAGGTTGAGTAAAAAATAAAAAGTGGTGGATCTCAGTAAGGACCAACTAATCAGTATTACTGGAGGTTTGTTGGACATCTGTAGTTTTGAAAGTTGCATACGCAATGATAATTTGCATCCCTGTTAAGAATCAGTGGCCCAGAATATCCAGGCTCCTTGGTATGGTGCACAAGACCCTCCATGCTCTAGCCCATACTCAGCTTTCCAGCCTCACTACTCACCCCAGGCCTATCTTACCTTGTGTTCCAGTCATACTGACATTCCTGGCGTCTCCACCTAGCAGTTTTACCCTTCTGTGTTCCCGCACCCCCACTGCTCCATCATCGATCTGGAATGCTCTTCTTTTCTTCTTTGACATCTTGGGGTGAACTCATCTTTAATCTCAGCTCAGAAATCACTTTGGGGGGGAAATGAGGACTCTATCTCTGTCTTTTGGACCCCAACTGTGCATCTTCTGTCCCTCTACGTTAATTCTGTCCCTCCAGTGCGTTAATTTGTTTAAATGGCTGCCTTCCCATGATAGATTTGGAGCACCTTTGCATTTTAAGTACTGAGTACGTAATGCTTATGGTTACTAAATGTTTATTGAATAAAATGAATACACTTTACAGTTAATCCAAGGCCACACAGGACTCCAAGACTATCTAAATCCCATGCTTTTCTGTTCTGCTTCCTGCAAGAAACTATGACAGAAACGTTAGGCAAATTGATAGATAAAGTACGCTATCTCTTAAGGATGGCCCTGGAGAACCATCCAAATGCATACATGCTTAAAAAGTATTATATTCAGGCCATAGAGATAATTGGTACCTTACTTTTTATCACTTAATGTAACATTAATATATCCTGATTAAATTTTATTTTAAAAAATATTTATGTAGCTAAATAATATTCCATTATATTTTATCATTTTTAATCTATGTTTTTCAAATTGTGGCTCACAACCCCTTTAGTGGATTGCAATCAACACTTAAAAAAATAAAATTGGATGCATTTTACGTAGTAAAGATATGTATTGTCTCATGAAGATTTTTCTCAGATTATGTATATATCTATATATGTACATGCAAATGTCTGTCAAGTGAATGAATATATGTAATAGTCAAAAGTTCAAAAGCTACTGTTTTAAGCACTCTTCAACAGGAGGACATTTAGGTTGTTTATATTTTTTACGATTATAGATAACACGATAATGGAATACTTTGTGGATAATTTCGTGAGTTTGTTTTCTTAGAAAAGATAGATATAGCAAAAAATTGGGTCAAAGAATATGAATAGTTTAGCCTCGATATCTTTTATCAAATTATTATCTAGAAAGATTATAGCAAATTATACCACCAGTAACATCATATGATACACTCTGGTGATATTTTTTAGAACTGGACCCTGAGGAATGAATATTCCCAGTTATTAGATCAGGGAAGAAAGAACATTCCAGGAAAAGAAAGCAGAAAAATGAAAGGAACTGAGTTGGGATGCTGGACGTGCCTACTGATTTGGAGGAATAGTAGGTAGTGGTGTGCGTGGGTTGTTGCTGAAAAAGAGCAGGAATATGGTCATGTAGCTTGAGGCCAGGGTTCAAGGCCTTTATGCGCCTTGCTAAGTTTTTAGTTGTTATTTTTAGGACCTGGAACATCAAAAGGTTTGAAAGCAGATAGTGAAGTGATGAGATGACACCTATATTATAGAAAGACAAAATGGAGGAGAAACAAATCTTTAGAAACCAGTTAGGAGGCTATTTAAATAATGTAGTTAAGAAATGCCGAGAGACTTGACTAGAGTCAGAGATGTGGGGATAGAAAAGATGGTACCACTCTGAGACACGCCTCTTACAAGAATAATGTGGCTTGAGGGTTTATAGTTAGATGACTTATACAAAGTAACGGAAATGGGGACCCAGTCTGTTTGAGGAGAGTGGGTGATAATAAAGTGGAGCCCAGTCTTGCCTCCCAATGGAGAAATCATGGGACAACCTAGTAAAACATTCCATGAGACTCTAGAGTGCTTTCCAGTCTCTGGCCCTGATACAGTAGTTTAAACCTCCGTGTGGCCTGGGTTTCACAGTGTTTCTGGAACAATTTAATAATGGATAGGATGGGACACAATCCAAGGATAGAGCCATTGAGAAGCATACTTGTTTTTTTCACTATTAATATATCCTTCTCAAAAACTCAAGAAGCCATTTCTGATGGACAAAACTTAGAGATTAGTACCTCTGGCGGGTGGATGGTGGGAAGTTTGACCTTGAATACGAGATTCTGACTTGGAGGAGCATCATGAACAAGTTTAACATTTGAATATGGCATTTATGAATGCTGGGGCAATGACAAGTGCTCAGGGAAAAGGTGGGCTTACCTACTGCTAAATGTTTCATTTTCTCATTTTGCAGTTCTGTTTATTGAAAAGACTAAGACATAAAATGGCAAATATTTACTTCCTTTCATTAAGTAACTGAGGCAAACGTAGAAAGCTGAAACATGTAATGGCACAGTGTATATAGTTCACTCTTTTTTCTTTCTCCTTTGCTTTAAGATTTCATTCATCATTTTTTTTCAACAAATATATATTAAGCACTTTATTGTGCCAGGAACTTTCTAGGTGCTGGAGATGCAGCAGTAAACAAAAGGAAATTTCCTTTAAAGAAACTTCCATTCTAGAAATTGTAGCATAAATCCGAATTAGGAAAGTCATTCCAACAGTATCAAATCATAGATATGTGTGGCACTCAATTCACCAGAAAGTTCATTTTTTATCATTCTAGATATTAGACATTATGGCTTTATGGCTATCAAGATCATCAAAGCTGATTTCCCTCTTTCAGTCAAAATCTACCTACAACGGAATATGCATAAATTGTACTAATATGCATATATGACTCTGGTTCCTCTTTAATAATAGCAGTGTATTTTGCACTTAGATTCAGGAAATATAGTACTTGGCTGACTAGCAGTGTAACCTTGGCCAATTGAGTTAACCTTTGTAGCCTGGTTCCACTTTTGCAAAATGAGTACCATAATATCTGCCCTACTCATGGTACAAGGTACTTATACGTCTCAAATGCGATTGCAGACATGAAAAGTACTTTGAAGAGTACAAGGGGTAAAACAAATATCAGGTTATTGTCACCTCCCATGATCTTACATGGGCCCGAAAGGACTTGTCCAGACCCAAGGACAGTCAAGTTCACTATGATTGTTTCTGCAAAGATGCAAAGAAGGCAGGGAGAGGATGGTGTGCTATTAGGGGTAGCACTGCATAGAGAAGATCCCAACTCTGAATGGTAATCATGAGGACCCGGGGATAGCAAAACATAACAAAACAAGAACTGCCTTTGAGAAACCTGCTTTGATATTTTGCCGCTCCCCGGAGCATATAGCACATAGATGTTGTCCTAAAGACACTTCCTGATTGATAGTCAAGGAAGGTAGGGCAGGGAAAAATACTTTCGTAAAACGTTATGTATAATGTAACATGAAATGGTGCAGTGGTTTTTCTTTTTTCTTTTTGTTTTGTATTGTTCTGTCCAGGTTAGACTGTAGGCAGTGTCCTGCATTACGTGCCTCATACGCATGGCACTGTTTCTGGATCCTTTTAGGTCTCAGGCATTGATTGTTCAGTAGCTCTAGGGTGACACTTGCTGCAAATTGTAGGAACTGCATCCCTAAAAACTCAATATTCGGATTTCCACAGGCACATGACGTGTGACTGGTTAGTAATTACACCCATCCCACAAGACTCTCATGAAAACCAGTTTCACTGTGCCGCCGAATACCACATTTTTGTTTAATTGATGTGCACTTGGAAATTGAAAGCGAGTTAATAAATATTGCCAAGCGCCACACTGAGCACTGTGCTGCCATCGTGTGGAGCAAGAGGCAATGGGGCATAGTGGGGTGCCCTGGCCCCCTGGAATTAATCTGGAGACCTACAGGGGAGTTGCAGAGCATGTCACTTACCACCTCTGTTAAGCTTTCTGTGGGTCATAAAACCTACCTTGCCTATGCAACTGGGTTGTTACGTGGGTTAAATAACGTATGTGACAACTCTTGTAAACTGCATAAAGTGGTCGTCCTAAGACATCCTTAGGGACCTTACACTCTAGGGGAGTGTAATATAAACAACACACAATAATGACACCAGACCCATATACGATATTGGTAGCAGTAATAATAGTAATAGCTAACAGTCTATGGTGGTTTTACACTGGAACTGTTTAGCTAAGCGGGGAATACATCTCCCAGGATTCCTTCATTGTATGATTCTGGGTTAGGCTTGGCCACAGGAGAAATTCACGCGAGTTTTGGAAGGCGGAAGTGATACAGCAGCTTCTGTGCGGGAAAGGTGGTGTAGTGGGTGGGCTTACACTTACAGGTGCTACTGTGGTTCTTCTGCTTTGAGTTGATTGGAGTCAAGAGACTGCTGGGCCTGCGTCTCCTTCTGCTCCCACCAGATCTCCTTCAGCTCCTCCAACTTTCGGTAAGCACTGTGCAGCTTGGTTGTGAGCACCTGCTGCTTTTTGGGGTCATCAGCAATGTGTGGGTTAAATGCGGTAAGACACAGTTTGGGTTGCAGTTTTCCTTGCTTTCCCCAGCTTTGATGTAGAGTTCTTCCTTAACTGCCAGTTCTTCTGACCTAGCATTTCAGGCCCCAGCAGATGCAGAAGCAACAGTCTTCTCAGCAGTAGTTTTCAGCAGCTTCTCTTTATGGTTTCTGATTAGTGATTTTTCTCTGATCCTCTAGCTTTCCCTTTTGAGAACTTTACTTACCCTGCTTTCCCCACAGTAGTATAAGGTCTAATCTTTGTAATAAAACCCTTATTCCTTATCAGTCATAGAGGTTCTGCTTCTCCGATTAAACCCTCCATGATACACACTTATAAAGACTCTTTTAAACATTTCACATATATGTACATATCTAATTTACAACACAAGCTTGGTGAAGAGGTCCAATTTTATCTGCATTTTTAAGAGGAGGCAACTGAGGCATAAGAAGGCTAAATAACTCGCTCACCATCACAGAACCACTAACGGGCAGAGCTGGGATTTGAACCCCAGCTTCAGTTTGGCTCCAGCCTATGCTCTCACTCTCCTTACTATACAGTCTCTTCTGGTTATTATTTTCATTGCTGTTCTTGTTGGCGTTTAGTGTCAGGAGAGAGCCATGAGGACTGAAGTGGCCTCTGAAGGGCAATGGAAGTGCGTGAAAGAGCTGAGCCTGAGAGTACTGGTCCTGTGCTTCAGAGCAAATGTGAGCTCCCGTCTGAGGCACCAATCCACAAGGAAGAAAGGACAGGCAGATGGTCAAAATTAAATCCAAAGTCCAAGTGCTAAATGGAGGAACAGGGTTGGTTAGGTTCTCAGAGGAATCCCACACAGGTTAGCATGGGAGAGATCCAGCCATAGGCGTTGAGAAGCTGGTTAAAAGGACCTGCAGATCAAGAGTGGGAATCCAGTGGGAATTCAGCTTTCCGACACAATGATTATGGTGTAAGTAGAAAAAGAGGAACTAGTAGTCAAGTTATGACTAGGTAAATAGCTATTAACACTGATCTTCCTAATTCCTCTTGTCTTGGCACTGAGCCTGGGGTCTGGGCCGTTTTAAGCCCACAAGTGGTAGTTAAGTGGATATATGTAATTTGTGCCACATCCTTTCCTTTGGGGACCCGCCTTCCTTGATTCTATGTGGTTCAGGTGGGACTGACCAGACCCACCTGACCAGGTGGGGCTGATCTAGAATCCCATGTCCAGAATGGAGCACGTGACCCGGCTGGGGCAGTCAGAGCCTTGTTTAAGAGAGCTATTGAAGACAATGTAGGTTGGAGTTGGCTCTGTTCCCCTGGCCTCAGTGACTGGTTCATGGATGATTGTATGATGTCAGCAGGACCAATTGGTGCTATCAGAATGATCTTGTCTTTTCCTCTGTGCCTGTGAGCTATAAACACAGCATAAGTTAGAACAACTTGTGGATCATCTTGCCCAGCCAAATGAAGGTCTCTATCTTTTTGGAGAGAATGAGCCCAATACGAAAGAAAAACAAAACAGAGAGAGAGCCCAAATCACATTATTTGAAAGCCTGGATCCAGCCATACCTGAAGACCTAGCTCTAGGCTTCTGCTCTCTAATATGGCAGCCACTAACACATCTGGCTGGTGAGCACTTGAAGTTTAGCTAAATTGAAATGTCCTTCCTGCAAATGTAAAATATACAACAGATTTCAAAGGCATTGTGTGAAAAAAGGTAAAATCTTAATAATTTAAACATTGTGATTACATGTTAAGAGTAAAATAATTGCAGATATATTGGATGAATAAAAAGCATCATTAAAATTAATTTCACATAGACACAGACAATAGTTTAGTGGTTACCAGAGGGTAAGGAGGGTGGGGGGTGGGAGATGAGGGTAAGGGTGATCAAATATATCGTGGTGGAAGGAGAGCTGACTCTGGGTGGTGAACACACAATGGGATTTATAGATGATGTAATACAGAATTGTACACCTGAAATCTATGTAATTCACTAACAATTGTCACCCCAATAAATTAAAAAAAAAGAAAAAAGACAGTACTACGATAAACAAACACAAATTAATTTCACCTGGATCTTTTAACTTTTTAAATGTTTCCATTAACAATTTTTAAATTGTATGTATCTCACATTATATTTCTATTGGCTAACATGTCGCTATACTCTTTAGTTAGAGTAGCCAATAAATTCCCTTTTTTCCTGATTGTAATTTGAATTGAGCTTTTGTCACATGCAAATGAAAGAGTTAGAACAGGACATATTGGATTTTGGCTTGGGAGGTTATGAAGACACAGGAGTGCCAAGCAGAACTTGCATAAATCATCAGGATGGAGACCACAGAACATTAAGCTCTCCTTATATATGGCTTCTGTGACGTCCCAAATCACATCTGTTTTTCTCATTTCTCTTCTGAATGCTAGGCACAGATTTACACATGTTAGTTAGACATTTCTCTTTGGCTGTTCCCCACCACAAAGTTAACCAAATTGCCGACTCTTTCTGGTCAACCATATTCAAAGATTTGAAGTCATCCTTTATCTCATCACCCTCCCCTACCTCTTGATTTTCCTTTTTAAAAGAGGAACAAAGATTTTTATTAAAGCGAAAGTACAGCTCTCTTATGAGAGGGGGTGCCCAAGTTGGGATGCCCCTACCTCTTTCAACAAAACAGACTTCTGAGCCTGGGTGAACTTTTAAGATTCTATAGTTGGGTGTAAATGCAATTCATAGATATGAAAACTTATTGGTCAGAAAACCTGTTGAATCTTTCTCCATGCTCTTTGCCTGTCATAGCTCTTCCCAAGTGACAGAAGCAGGCAATTGCTACATTCTGGCCCTACCTTTCTCCTAAAGAAAGCCCCTGGCTACCTCCTCTTGCTCCTGGTATAATTGCTTGGGTTAAATAATCTGCTTGATTGCACTGCCCCCTTGTGGTGCCAACAAATGTTAGTTATTAGTGTGCCCAATAAAAAATAGTCAAGGATTAGAGAAGTTACATTAATTTGCTTTTCAATTGCTTGTTTGTTTTCATCAAGGAGATATATCACACTCGACTCATTTATTTATCAAATTAATACTAGAGAACAAACCTTAATTCATTATGTTAAAAATAATTAAAATGCATACTTCAATATTAAGGGTGAAAGAAAGGAAAGGAGCAGAAGAGAGAATGATTAGGAGTAAGAGGCAAAGAGAGACCTCAAGAATGAGGCAGAGAGAGAATAACAAAAGGATATTTTAAAAATAGAGAGATGAGGAAAGATAGAGTGAGAAATACAGAGACACACAGGGAAAGAGAAAGGGAATCATGGAATGAGGGTTCTGCAGAGTCCAGTACTATTTTCCCAAGAACAATTTTTAGCAATGCAAGACAAGAACGGGGGCCCTTCTTGGGTGGTGACTAAGTGTGCCTTCTGAGGAAAACAGTGAAGAGGCATTAGGCTACTAACCGCTAAGACTATGGGCAAGGCTGGGCGGGGTGGACGGTTACAGGTATGGCACTTGATGCTCCTTCACATAGTGCGTCATATTTTGCCTTGAGTGGGGTATCTCAACTTTCTGTAGGAGGGGCTATGAGAAACTGAGGAGAGAGGGCCACAAACATAACAGTTAGTGCTCTAAAAGCACATGACAAGGCAAGTCCATCATACTGTTTGGGACTGTACTAGTCAGCCTGAGCTGTTGTAACAATATGAGAGACTGGCTGACTTAAGCAACAGAAACGTGTTTTCTCACAGCTCTGGAGGCGAGAGGTCCAAGATCAAGGTGCCAGCAGGGATGGTTTTTGATGAAGCCTCTCTTTTTGGCTCTCTCTTTGGCTGCCTTCTCACAGTGTCCTCACATGGTGTAGCAAGAGGGTTCTGGTGTCTTTTCCTTCTCTTGTAAGGACACCAGTCCTATCAGATAAAGAGCTCAACTAATCTGATTATTCCTTAAAAGCCCTATTTTCAAATACAGTCACAATGGGGGTAAAGGCTTCAGTGTATGGATTTTGGAGGGAAACAATTCAGGGCACAAAAAGGACCAAGTTAGAATGTTGGAACATTTATGATGCTACGGTTCTTTTCCACCTCAGCAGAGTGGTAGGCATAGAAAAGGTCAATGAAGCACCAGAGAATGGAGGGATAGTGGCAATGTAATGATGATGGCACAGGAAGGGAAGGCCCGGGTGACAAAGCCTGCCTCTGTGATGACGAGGCCCTCCCATCATCTGCCAGGTAGCAGAGGTAGGAAGAAAATAGTACTTCCAGGCCTCAGAGACTCACAGGTGAAATTTGCTCTATAACTATAAAGGTGAGCTCGTAATGACTCTTAAGCATAATGACCCAGGCAACTCTTTCAGGGAAAGGGAGGAGCTCTGGCAGAACTGGGTTCCAGTGTGTTCACTGGCAAAGGTTTAGTGTCTTTCTTTTTTTTTCAATCGCTCACATCTTACTCAGGCTTGTGACACCTGGGAGACATAAAGATGATGATACAGGGAGAGACAGAAGTGATGTGGGGTGATGGACATGTGAGGATTGACTGAGGGGAGCCAGAGAGAGACTGAGAGCCACACACATACAGACAAGCTCTAGATATACTATTACAGTCAACCCGGAGGCACTTTCTGTAGTGGGGAACCTTTATGGTCTAGCCTTTTGGTACATCACGTTAAAGACCGAATGCTGGGTGGTATCTTCCCAGTCACAGGGGTGGGGGGAAATGTGACTTCTGATTTTTGTCACTGAGATGGATGGCATTGAGCCAAGGACTGGGATTTGGTTTGGGGACCAGGTTCCTTTGCATTCACTCCTGGTGCTGTGGAGCTGGAAGAGAGCCAGCTGGAGGACTCATCCTGCTGGGTCCTACAAAGCAGATGTACTTGGAGAAATGGTTAGTTTCAAGTGCACCCTGTAACCAGCATCTCCTCAAGCCAGTGAAGAATGCAATGGAGCAGAGTCATAAGCAGCATGTTTACACATCTGTTGGGGATGGCAGAAGAAGAGAAGCAGGAGGTGACTAGGAATTCACACTCATAAGAGCTGGACCTTTCTGCAGTTGGTAGAGGAGAGACAACAAAGGGGCTGAGAACGAATGAAAGTGAAATTGCCATTTAAGTTCCAGGACCTTGAAGGTCTTCCTTAAGCCGTTTAGAAAGCAGGGCACAGCCAGGCCAATTTCACAGAGCTCAAAATCCGCAGACCAGCAACCGCCTGTAGTGGGTGTACCTAGTCACCTCATCAGAGGCAAGCATAGAAGAGGCAGCAGGAAAGCTTCAGGAGAGCTGCACATCACATCCATGGGCACCAGAGCCATGTGGTACCTGGCAAAGTAATTCGTAGGCGGCCCTGAAGGCTGGTGTCTCCCTTCCCTTGTGTGCAGACCCATGAGCTAGAATGTAAGCAAAGCGTGTTTAGCAGCAGAATGACTACAGTGGCCGGGGCTGGGGGCGGGGGGTGCTTTGTGTCCAGGAGACTAAAAGCCGCTGGAGAACTAGGCCAGCAGGGGGAGGAGAGAAGTTTACAGATTGTGTGAGAGGAAGTTGAGGGAATCATTGATGCTTGGGGGAAAGGGGTGTGTGTGTGTGTGTGTGTGTGTGTGTGTGTGTGTGTGTGTGTCAAGAGCCCGGCTTGAGTGGAGGGTGTGACATGGAGAAAATAAATAAATAAGACCTTTCTGCCTGTCAGCGAGCTCAGGAAACACCTGCAGCTCCCTTGTCTTGGGTCACCTGCTTCTCAGAGTTCTCACATTCCCAAAGTGTCCCTGTTTGTTGTTGTTATTTGCTCTTTCTGGGATAGAATCGAAAACCCAGTACTTTGGAGAGAAGGGTAGATCTTTGCAAGGTTTATTTCAATTAGTTATAGTGGTTGGTAAGATAACTATCCCCATGTTCAGAATTCCAAGGTTGCTGTTCCAGGATCACAGTCCACAGGCCACAACTTGTTAGGAGGGTGCGAGTGAGTGTGGAGTTTCTGCAAGATTCTGCAGTCTGATGGTTCTGCTTTTGTTTCGCGACCACAGCATCCCAGAGTCCCAACTGACCTTTGTTGCTTGCTGATATCATGGTAGTAGAAGAAGTCACGTGTCAAAACCTGCTCATAGAACTAAACTGTCCCTG
Source organism: Rhinolophus hipposideros (assembly GCF_964194185.1). Classification (NCBI taxonomy): domain Eukaryota; kingdom Metazoa; phylum Chordata; class Mammalia; order Chiroptera; family Rhinolophidae; genus Rhinolophus; species Rhinolophus hipposideros. The sequence continues at coordinate 45,787,933 of NC_138048.1, read as the reverse complement.
AAGTTTGAAAAGGCCAAATCTTTTTTACTTTAGAATAGGGGTTGGCACACTTATTCAGATAGTAAATATTTTAGGCTTTGTGGCCCATTTTCTGTTGCAATCACTCAATTCTGCTATTGCAGCATAAAAACAGCCATAAACAATATGTAAACAACATGCATGGCTGTGTGCCAATAAAACTCTATTTACAAAAAAAGGAGCTGCCTGCCGACCAGATTTGGCCGGCAGGCCAGTTTGCTGACTCCTGATATAAAATATTTTTATAATCTTCTCCCATCTGAAACTCTTGCCATCATCAGAAGCATGTATATTCCATACTTATAAGGAGAAGGGCAGGAACTTGAAAATTCAGGGTATTTGATGCTTCTCACTGGGGGCTTGGCCTCTGATAATCTCAGGTGTGTACCCCAATCAATCAGCATTTGAAAACCCTTCTGGGCCTGAGTTACTGAACAGAGTTTGAAGTGTCTTCTCCACTGTCCTGTGTCAATAGACACATCAAACACCAAGATTACATTGTCTCTGCCTGGCAAGTATGGGGATGATGGATCGATTCAGCTCCAACTGTGCCCTGATTATAAGAGGAGTCTCTAAAATGTTTCCAGATAAAAATAGAATTCAGGATATCACTAGCTAAAGGTAAAGAAATGTAGGTGGGATAAATGCAAATGTAATTTTACTAGAGATTGCCATTTTGCCTATCAGACAGTTGCCTCATGAAAGAGCATATGCTTAGACTCATGGGTTTTGCTGGGAGATAAGTGACATAGTATATCTGCGTTGTTTTAATTTGTGTGTGACTAAGGTAAGCATGAGTGAGTAAGGTGAGTAAGTAAGGATTGAGGTAAGCATTTTTTGATATGTTTATGAAATTTTCTTATCTGTGAATTTATTTTTTGATGGCTCTTGCTCTTTATTTTATTGGGTTGTTTTTTTTGTGCTAGAATATTTTTTTAAAAAGCCCTTATATATTTATGGAGACTAGTCTTTTTTATATAAGTTATATAAATAAGATAAAAGTGCATTTTCCCCAGTGTGTTCATTTGTATTGTAGTTTTAAAATTTTTATTATAAAGTGTTTTTTTCATTTAAAAATGTTTTATGTAGTCAAACAGAGCATTCTTTCTCCTTCTTACTTCTGAAACTTAAGTCACGTAGGAGGATTTTTCTTTTTCCAAGTTAAAAGGAATATACTTTTAAAAAAGTTTTTGTATGATTTCTTCATACTTACATTGCTAATCAATTTGGAAATTGTTTTGGTGGGTAGCATGAGAATGGATTCAATTTTGTTTTATTTTCCAAAAATCTATTTAGTTATCTCAACATCATTTATTAAAAAGTCATTTTTCACTTATGATTTGAGATGCCATTTTTCGTATATCAAATTATCGTATTTACTTGGGTCTACTTCTAAACTTCCATCTGTCTGCTCATGTCAATATTACATTGTTTTCATTTTAAAGATTTATAATATGCTTTAATATCTTAGGCTGGGAGTTCTTTGCTCTTTTTTTATCAGGATTTTTTCTGGCTGTTTTTTCTTGTTTCCTTTTTCAAGTGAACTTTATAATTCAGTTGTCTAGCTATAGAAAACAATTTTATTAGTGTTTTTGTTAGGGTTGAAATAAATTTATGAATTAACTCACAGTTAAGCTCTTGATGATATTGAGTTTTTTTATTAAAATATGTGGTATATGTTTCCATTTGTTCATATCTACTTTAGTACTTTCATAAATATTTATAATTTTCATCATTTTCTTTCGGCTCAAAGAACTTCCTTAAAAGTTGCTTGTTGAGCAGGTCTGCTGCTGATGAGTTATTTCAGTTTTTATCTATCTGAAATGTCTTTATTTTACCTTCACTTGTGAAGAATATTTTGTCTGTATATAGAATTCTAGATTGACAATGTTTAATTTTCCTTTCAACACTTTAAATATGTCATTTCACTTGCTTCTGGCTTGCATTATTTCTCGTGAGAGTTCAATGATAATTCTTAGCATTTTGGGTCTTTTAAAATTTGGCTGCATTTACTTTCACCATTGATTTCTGGAAATTTGACTATGATGAGCTTATGCGTCTTTTTTTTTCCTTTGTTTTATTCAGATTGTGGTGTGTTGAGCTCTCCAATCTGTGGGTTATTTGTCATTAAATTTGGAAAATTTTCAAGAGTGTGTGTGTGTGTGAGTGTGTGTGTGTGTGTGTACTGCAACATCTCTCCTCTCCCACTAGAAATCTGATCAATTTTTATCAGAGTGCTTGCTGTTACCCTATAGTCACTGAGGTTCTATTAATTTTTCCAGCCTCCTCCCCCCACTACCTGAGCTTCAGCTTGGGTAGTTTTCATTGTCTTGTCTTTATGTTCCCTGATTTTTTCGTTGTCCTCTTAGCTGCTATGTCCATCTAGAGCATTTTTCATTTCAGTTCAGTTACCAGTTTTAAATTATATAATTTTCTATTTTTTAAAAAAATATAGGATCCCCTTATCTCTTGAGATTCCTTATCTCTTCATTTATGATATCAATCTTTTCTCTTAAATCCTTAAACGTATTTATACTAGCTATTTAAATTATTTCGCGAATTGCAAAATCTCTGTCATGTCGTATCTAGATCTGTTCCTATTGATTGTCTTTTTAAATTATGGATCCCATTTTCTTACTTCTCCTGTCTGGTAGTTTTTGATTGTGTGCTAGACACTGTAGATGCTAGAAAACCTGGCTTTGGTTTTCTTTCATTGAAAGAGTGTTCAATGTTGTTCTGTCAGTCAATTAATTTAATGGAGGATCAGTGTGATGATTTCAAGGCATATTTTAAAGCTATGTTAGGATAGATATATTGGAGGCTTTACGCTATGATTAGAATAAGACAATTTATTTTTGGCTTTTCTCAGTTGTATTCTTGGGGTATGCAGTGAAGCTCTTTTACATTGGCTGGTTGAAACACCCATATCTCTGTGTGCTCTCTATGACCTCTGCGATCTACACACAATACACAGAGCTTGTCCCCAGTAACTTTCGTTTGAGTTAACTTGTCTCCTCTCATCCTGTGAATGTACAACTTAATCGTTCTTCAAAGTGTTAAGATCCCTTGCAGATCTCTTGCTCTCCCCCTCGGTGAAGCTCCCTTCTTCCTAGTACAAGTCGTCACGAATTCTATCCCCTTGAGGTCCTAATCTCTAAATTCCCTCCCTCCAGGCAATAAACCCATTATAATCTGCATGCATACACCTCTCTGAACTATGGCCTAGAAATTGCTTTCATACACAAAGGCAGGGTGATCGGAGGATTTGCCTCATTTGCTTCCCTTTTTTTATATGCTGCTTTTGGTCCAACATCTAAGAGCATTTACTTCAGAGATTTGTCCAATTTTACATTTACTTACTGTGAGAATATTAGTTTGTATCAGTTACTATTATGGTCAAAAGTAGAAGTCCGGCCTGCATGGTTTGTTGTTTTCTTTTCTTTCTTGTCCTTGTTAGTTGGCATGATGTTCAGGAGGAAACTTTGTAGATTAAACAAAGAAAGCTATCTTGCTTCCATCATCCTGCAGGGTCCTGAAATCCTCATCCATGGTGCTGACTATAAATATGTCCTATCTCTATAGTAACTCTAAATGATTTTAGCTACCACATTTACCTTTGGAGTTTTGGCAGCTTGTCATATTTGCCTCTGAGCTTGTCACCTTGTTGACCCTCAACTCTTGAGGGACTCTATCCTGGCATGAGCTGCCTCTGTATACTCAAATCCTAACCTTAAATCTCATGCCACATTGTGCCTTTGCCTATCCCTTGTGATTGGGTATTCAGTCAGCTGACAGGATTTAGTTCTTCACAGAACAGGCTGGGAGAAATCAGCCTCCCCAATTTCTAGAGTTACTGGAGAGTACAAAGACACTCCAGTTCATGTGGGCATGGCCTGAGAATTCAAGCCAGAAGCCCCATGGGGTTGTTGCTGCTGACAGCACACCCTTTGCTGCAAATCTCATAGGGATTAATAGTGAATTTGCCTCTAAAACTTCTACCCTTTGTAGCAATGAGGCTGTCACTTCCCTGGAATTATAGATTCATACAGTGCAGCTGCTTTATTCCCATAGAGAACCAACATGGTTCTCCCTGTCATGCTGAGATGCTCTTTACAAAGGCTTTTTACAGAGACAGCATCCCTACTCCCAGCCTTTCCTTCTTCCCTACCAGGCAGCCTGGTGACAATGTGCCACTGTTCTAGCGAAGGGGTGTAGGGATGCTGATTCCTTTTATTACTTTATCTTGGGCTGAAACTGCGGGCTCATGTGACATCCAGTCACAATTTTATTTTGTCTTCTTTGGCTTTTAAAAGGCTTAGCTTCTCCTAGTTAATCTACAGAAACCCACATATCAAAGGACAGAATATGAGAGATTTTTATATGATATGGTTCTTAGCAAGAATCTGCAAATATTTCTTCCAACTGCGGATGCTTTTCTCCCTCACTGCCGATATGCAGTCTCTCTTTGGAAAGGGAACAGACAGATCCTGCCACACCTTTCTAACAAATAATGGTTACTTTCTATTAATTTAGTTTAGTCCTGTGAGAAGGAAAAATCCTTATGTGGTGGTGCCAGGAAATCTAGACCTCATGTAGGACATTTTCTGGAGAATGATACATCATTTAATATAAATGCCTTGTAACTTGATTCAGAGCCCTTGTACGAAAAATTCTCAGGCAGTTTATTTCATCAACCATAGATACTGTTGCTTTATTCCTCTCTTTCAGCACTCTAAGAATTAACATTTCTTATGAATTAGTTAATTAGAAATTTAATTTGGAAACAACACACAATAAACATTAATTTCATATAGAAGCCAAACTGTCTTGTGCTGCCAGCTGTGTTCCTTACCTCACCTGTGTGGCTGAAGACTTGGGCCATATTTCCTGGGCTTCAGTGAGGGGCATTTTATCCTAGTCCTCTGGAACCCACTCTTTTCCCCATCTCTACTGACAAAAGCATATCTTTAGTTGTTTGGACTCCTGGTCATATAGACACCTACTGTATGCACCACATGACCTTCCGTAAGGTACTTAAAAGGGAAAGCCACTGCAGTTCCTTTTCTGTGTGACATTCTCTTTGATTCTTCTTGTCTTCCTCTGGCTGTTTTCCTCCAGCCTCCGACTTCAGTGTTTCCTTTCCTGGAGAGCGCGCTCCTGCTGGTCTTTAGCTGAGAGGCTTTTCCCAGTCAATTATTCAGCCTCTGCCCCTCTCTATGGTGCTTTCCTATATTGCAGCCACATTGCATTATTAAACATTTTCATGATAAACAATTCAGTGCAGCATCCAAAATTAAAAACATTCATCCCAAGGCAAACAGGAGCTCTAGTTTATTGGAATGTGCTTTAACAATAATCTGATATTCTTCAGAAGCAGGTTATCAAATTACAATCTGAGTGGCTGGGTGGTAGATGTCTTTCTAGGGTCCCAGGGCCTAGTGACCCTCTCTGAATTTGCCTTTGGTTCTCAGAAAGATGGTTCTCACTGAAGCTGTGAGCTTTACTCATAGAGCTGATATCCTATTAGAAAGTTTCTAATACAAAGTTTCCCAACAATTTCTCTCTCTTACTTAACCACACCGCTGTGAGCAATAGGATCAGTTTGCTTCCTCCATCATTAGATCTAGGTGAACCACATTGTATTAATTGTATTAATTAAGGTGTACACGTTGAATAATGCCCTAAGCTCAGAATTATGTAAATGAACAGAACTTTAAAATTCTCACCATTTCTGGAAGAATTTTATTGTATTAACCCTTGAGGAACTCTCTAGGGTAATCTCAAATTCTTCCTCTTGCTTTTCTTAAGTAAATGGCATTGCCTTAAAGAGTTGCTCAAATCTACCTTTAAAGAGGCAGAACCGCAAAAATGGTGGATGCATTACTTCCTGTATCCTCCAACACTTCACAGCTCATATCTTAGTGCCTCAGTTTCTCAAGTGCAAAATGAAGATTATAATAGTATCCAGCACTTAAGGTTATTGTGAAAATACAGTGAATTAATAAATGTGAAGCTCTTAGAACACTGAAACATTATTCAATAAATGTTAGCTACTATCACTATTATTTGAAAGGACTTGTTATAAATACATATTTTAAAAGGTGCATCAAATCAACATTGTATTTGGCACTATTCTTTTCCTCCAGTATCCCAATACCATTAATCGGATTTGTGGTTTAGGTCTCTGTCACGCGGGAGACCCTGCTCACTGCGCCATTTGTCGTGCAGGGTCTCAGCTCCCACTCCCCGCCCAAGAAGGCAGGACACGGTAAGGCCAAAAAGGAATACCCACGGAGCCATAGATAGGGGAGTCAAACCAATATATTCTCGCTGGCGGCTGGGCTGGAGACACAGGAAGCAGGATCTACATAATCTGCCTAACAGCAGTCCGCGCTTGCCAGCCACCATCTTCTTGCTAGCCCCCATTCCTCTGCTAGCGTAGCCACAGCAGTTATATTAGTGGCCAATGGCTTACGGGTTACAGCTGATGGCCAACTAGCCACAGCTGCTGGCCATCTGATCACAGTTGATGGCCATTTACTACCCGAGCCAGCACCTTTCTATTGTGAGGCCGAGAGCCTGGAAACTGCTTTTTGGGCCTTTGTCCCCACAGTCTCTCTAGACAGAACCTGAATGTACCCAAGGCAATGACTGGGCTTTACCACTTTTCAGTGGACCATTTAGATACTGCATTCCTGCTTTGAGTTGCTGAGTTTCACTCATTCTTTCAATAGTCTCTGTTACCAGCTGAGATAGCCTTTAGCTCCTCCTCTCCCTCCCTCCCCAGGCACTAGTGAGTGTTGACATGGGCTAAGATTGGAAAATGACGTAGATCAGGAACCTCTGTTGGCATTTGCAGCTGAGTCAGTTTCCCCAGTGCCTATCTCCTGTACCTGGCTCCAGTGCTCTCCCAGGCCCTCTCATTCATTTTAGTAATGATCCATTCCAATGGGTTCCGACTCTTACTATTGAAAAGTTGCCCATTTTCAAGGTGAAACAAATTAATGTCAAGTTTCAGAAGGGTAGTATTTAAAATCCTTCACAAGTCGTTCATCTTCAACATGATGTAGGAAGACCAATGGTGATGATAAGGGCATTTGCTATTTACCAGATGCTATAGACTGAATGTTTGTGTCCCTTCAAAATTTGTTTGTAACCTAACCCCCGATTTGATGGTATTTGGATGTGGGGCCTTTGGGAGGTGTTTAGGTCATGGAGGTGGAACCCTCATGAATGACATTAGTACCCTCATAAAAGAGACTTCAGAAAGCTCCTTTGGCTCCTTTTTCCATGTGAGGAGGCTACAGTGAGAAGATGGCCATCTGTGAACTAGGAAGTGGGGCCTCAGCAGACACCATAACTGCCAGCACCTCGATCTTGGCCTTCCCAGACTTTAGAAACTATGAGAAATAAGTTTCTGTTGTTTATCAGTCACCCGGTCTATGGTATTTTTGTCGTAACAGCCTGAACAGACTAATACACAAGGTTACTGGAAATGTGACCTTGTACTAGCATGACCCTATTACGGTTCATCCAGGTTAGTCTCAGTTTATACTTGACCTAGAAATTATTATTTTTTTATTGAGATATAATTAGCACATAACATTATAGTAGTTTAAGGTATACAACATGATGATTCGACCTACCTATATATTGTGAAACGATTACCACAATAACTTCAGTTAACATCCATCACTACACAGTTAGCATTTTTTTCTTTTGATGACAACTTTTAAGATCTACTCTCTTAGCAACTTTCAAATATACAATGCATTATTATTAACTATAGTCACCATGCTGTACATTACATCCCCAACATTTATTTGTTTTATAATGGTTAAATTTGTACCTTTTGACCTACATCCATTTTGCCCACCCTGCACCCTGATCTCTGCCAAGCACCAATGCACCAATCTGTTCTCTGTATCTATGAGTTCATTTTCTTTTCTTTTCATTTTTTTTTTTTTTTGATTCCACATGTAAGGAAGATAATACAGCATTTGTCTTTCTCTGTCTGACCTATTCACTTAGCATAATGTCCTCAGGGTCCATCCATGTTGTTGCAAATGGCAGGATTTCATTCTCTTTTATGGTTGAGTAATATTCCATTGTAACATACCATATCTTCTTTACCTATTCATCCATCATTGGAAACTTAGGTTGTTTCAGGGCTTGGTGAATGTAAATAATGCTGCAATGAACATAGAGGTGCATATATCTTTTCGAGTTAGTGGTTTCATTTCTTTTGGATAAATATTCAGAGGTGGAATTGCTGAGTCATATGGTAATTCTATTCTCAATTTTTTTGAGGAACTTTCATGCTGTTTTCCATAGTGGCTGCCCCAATTTACATTTCCACGAACGGTTCCCTTTTCTTCACATTCTGGCCAATACTTGTTATTTCTTGTCTTTTTGATAATAAACATTCTAATAGGTGTGAGATGATATCTCATTGTGGTTTTGTTTGGCATTTCCCTAGTGATTAGTGATGTTGAGTACCTTTTCATGTACCTGTTGGCCATCTGTATGTTTTCTTTGGAAAAAATGTCTATTTAGATCCTCTGCCTGTTTTTTAATTGAATTTCTTTTTTTTTTCCTACTGAGTTGTATGAATTCTTTATACATTTTGGATATTAACCCCTTACCAGATATATGACTTGCAAATATTTTCTCTCATTCAGTAGGTGGTCTTCTCATTTTGTTGGTGATTTCCTTTGCTGTGCAGAAGCTTTTTAGTTTGATGTAGTTATACTTGTTTATTTTTGCTTTTGTTACCTTTGTTTTTGTGTTGAATCCAAAAAATCATCACCAAGACTGAAGTTAAGGAGGTTACCACGTATGTTTCTTCTAGGAGTCTTACGGTTTCAGGTCTTATGTACCCTATAAATTATTAATACTGTCCTTCCTTCGTAGTGTCTTAGTTTGGACAATAAATTATAAGGTCATTCTACCTTGGACTGTTGTCTTTTAATCACCTTCCAAGCTGTTTTATGACAGAAGTTCCCAATCTGACATCAATTTCCCATTGGTCTCTACCTCTGCATTGCAGCCTGGTGGTTTCTCTAGGCTCCTCTATTTTAACATCCCTGTTACAAAGCTTCCAGGAGAGTTATGCTGAGAATTATGTTAGAAAACCTAACATGCATACTTGCGGTGAAAGGTATGATGAAAATAGGACATTAATCCGCAGTACAGTAGAATAGAACAATCTCTTCTCAGTTGATACCTCCTCCTGAAGCCTTCCTTGATTGCCTCAGACAGGTGAAGAAATCTTTTGTGCTTATATAGGATGTCCTGTGCTTATATCTATTTTATTAGGTTGTTGCCAAAGTAATTATGGTTTTTGCAATTATTTTTAACCTTTGAAACCACAATTACTTTTGCACCAACCTAATAGACTTGACCATATTATATTCAAATTCGCTTTGCTCTGTAACTATACTTCTTGAAGGCAGGGAGTTTTGCAATTATGTGTGCTTTCCTAGGGCCTGGCACAATGCCTGGCACTAGTAGGTATTGAGAAAATTTTTGTCGTTCTGAACATTTGTCATGTTAATTGAACTCAAGGCTGCTTTTTTAAAAATCAACTCTGCTGTTGATCAGTTTATTAGTATTTACTACAGGCTGCTGCCCACCTACATTATAAAACAAATTAATCGGATGTATTATCTGTCATGCAGGCCACCCACCTAGCCTGTGCTTCCAGTCTTCCATGTCTAGAACCTTCCCTTGCTTCTACCTCACATGGAGGCAGGTGAACCTCTTTCTCTTTTCTCTACTGTTACTAAATCCTATGACACCCCATGTTCCTGGTCACCTAATCCTAAGGCACCAAAAATAATATTTTTAAAACTGAGGCAATACGCTATGGAAGGCAGTGTGGAGGTTCCTTAAGAAATTACGAATAGAATTACCATACGACCCAGCAATCGCTCTCCTGGGTATCTACCCAAAAAATCTGAAAGCATTTCTCTATAGAGACACGTGTACTCCAATGTTCATTGCAGCTTTGTTTATGGTGGCCAAGACATGGAAACAACCAAAATGTCCTTCGATAGATGAATGGATAAAGAAGTTGTGGTACATGTACACAATGGAATACTATTCGGCGTTAAGGAAAGATGATATAGGAGCATTTGTGACAACATGGATGGATCTTGAGAGTATAATGCTAAGTGAAATAAGTCAGACAGAAAAAGCAGAGAACCCTATGATTTCACTGATATGTGGTATATAAACCAAAAACAACAAAAGAATAAGACAAACAAATGAGAAACAAAAACTCATAGACACAGACAGTAATTTAGTGGTTACCAGAGGATAAGGGGGTGGGGGGTGGGTGATGAGGGTAAGGGGGATCAAATATATGGTGATGGAAGGAGAACTGACTCTGGGTGGTGAACACACAATGGGATTTATAGATGATATAATACAGAATTGTACACCTGAAATCTATGTAAATTTACTAACAATTGTCACCCCAATAAATTTAATTAAAAAAAAAAACTGAGGCAATACCTACCTTAGACAGGAATTTCTTAGTGAGATCTTGTTAGCGACTATAGCCAATCCCAGAGACACATTACCACCAGGTGCATGGCCAAACCTATTATCACCTTCCTTACCTGGACCCATTGATAGAAGTAAAGCTCATGACACACAGGTAAGAAAGGTGGTGCTAGGTTGCCCTGGCCAAAGTCATAAATCTGAAGTCTGAGATAGGAACTGATCTTGACAAAAGAGACCAATCATATAAAGAGAAACCAATTAGAACTTGGAATAATTCTCATTCTCTGTAATTCTGGTAAAACATTTGAAAGTAGTGCCTCACACATGGTGTTTACACTCTATAGATTTAAATGACCTAAGCTGCTATTACCTTGTTTTACAATGTATAATTGAGATTTGGGCATTACAGGATGGAAAAAAAAAATGTTTCAAAATCCAAAGTGACGATAGCAGTTTCTGCCTTTTAAGTGGGGTAAGGATGACATATTTAATATGAGAGGAAAAATATACATCTGTACTGCTTCCTTCTACTCAAAAGGCCAGAGCGGACAAAGAAAGGAAAACATTAAACTTCAAAGTCTTGGCAAGTTTTTTGGGAGTACCAAAGATTGTTTTATCAGAGGACCTAAGTGAGTTTTTATGTATGCAGAAGGGAGCACAGAGCTAAGACAGAATGGAGAACTGAATTATTCTGCATAATAAAATGAGATTTAATTATGTGAAATTTGAGGGAAAGAGGTAGTTGAGCAACAGGTCAAGGTGGTCTGAAGACTTTTAAGTACAGGGGTGGCTGGTAATCTAGTATAAGTTATAGCTTCTGTGCAAACCCCTCCATTGCCCACAATCCATAATAAAGTCTTTTGTTTTCATCATGCTTTGGGGGGAATCAGAGGGCAAAAGTGTTCTACCTCTACATAGTTTGCATTGAGTATAGCAGAACTTCTCGAACTTGACTGTACATGCAAATTGTTGGAGATCTTGTTAAACTTGCAGATTTTGATTCAGTTGGTCTTAGGTAGAGCCCAAGACGCTGAATTACCAGGAAGTGTTCAGGCGTTACCAGTACCCTTGGTCTCAAGACTTCATTTTTAGTATCAAGGAGAGAGGCAAGAGAAACATAGGCAAGAAATGCAGGTGAACTGTCACATTCAGCAGATTGAGAAAATCAGAATCAGAAAAACCTTGAGAATATAAGCTCTAGAGATCTTCCGAAATCTTAGGGGAGAGTATTAGACAGCTCCCTGAATACAGGAAAAAAGGATGGAATCTGTTTTATTAAATCTCAAATGACAAGGAGAGGGCAGCTGACACTTGATTTATAGGTACCTGAATTACTTCTTGAGTTTTAGGATCGAAACCTTCTTGATTTGCTTTTCATGGTCCTTTTTCCTGACTGTTCCTTCTTTTCTTTTAATTCTAATCTGCATTTTGCACACATCCAATGCATGGTCTCAATTGGAGTCCTAGGATGAAAAGTCAAGCTTGCCCTGAAAGTGTCACCCCTAATTAATATCCTAGAAGGCCACCCTCTCATTAGTATTCAAACCTCGTTTCAGCCCGGATCATTAATGGACTCTTTTCTCTGAGGATGATAATTATGTGTGACGCTGATGTTCCCTGCCAGTCTGGGGACATGAAGAGCTTTATCATTCCGGTGGGTTCATCAGAGAGTTAAATGGCATGGCTGAAAGCTGTTCCACCAAGAAAACATCTTCTGACATTGTGAGCAAAGTTTCAGCCATCATCAGACCTGATCTTGCTGCATAACCTCACGTGAGGTTCGTGGAATCGCTGACGGATGAGAGTGCTAACTGCTGACGCGTCTGACACCAGTAAACACTGTTCATCGTTCTCAGCTCCCCCACTGAGTCACCTGTCGGTAGGTTAAGTGCAACAAAAACAAGAGTTCCTCCTCTGAAATCAATTCTAATCTGGGATGCTCTGCATTTTGACTTAGTTAATATGAGCTCTGAAATTACAGATCACACAACGTTTCCCAAAACCTCATTTTTCCCCCTCATCCTTTCACTCTGTTGACCATTCTCCAGCCTAGTCTTTTATAGTTTTGTATGTATCAAAGAACTTGTGCATATATTCTTATTCAATGCATACGCCATGATCCCTTTCTCATTCTCTTACTGCTTCAGCACCTTCCCAATGGAAAATTACTTGTCACTTTCCCTGGATTGTATTCTTAGGGCCATGTGTTTCCAAATATTAGGCAAGCATTTCCCTCCCTCTCCCTGATATTTCTCAGAGCGCTGGTTAAGTCTGACATATTAGGGTGAGGACGGCAGCTCTTCTTATGTGGCAGGTGAGTGAGTAAGGTGGGGATGGAGGGTAGTGCTAGGCATGAGAACCAGGGCAAAGAGCAGACAAGAAACCAGGCAGGCAAACCAAAGCCTGGGGTTGTAGTTTCCCGAAGAGCAAAGCAGCACAGGTGGTCTGTCTGCCTTTCAGGAGAGGGTTAGGACTTGCAGAGCTATCGAAGCTGAAGAGGTAGAGAAACGCAAACAAGAAAACTCCGGTTTATAAGAACAGCTGCAAAATCAGGCTGTTTACTGAAGCAGTCTCAGAAGTATATGGATGTTTCCTGTTCCCTTGAGTGGCTCCCTCTGGATCTGCAGGTAGAAGTGAGTGAAATAACCTGTGAGAGTGGAGGATGGGGTAGGAATTGAGAACACAAAGAGATAGTCAACTCCTGATAGAGATACTGCTGACCCAGGAGGACTGCTGTCTGGAAGGGACAGCACCAATCATGTTGCAGTCCAGATTTTAGAATCATTTATAAGGAGCTGGTGTGAAGTTTACTACCAGCAGAAGCCTAGGAACCCCTCCCTGCCAGTAGATACTGTTAATGTTTGTTGTACTGAGCTGGATAATTTGAGCAGGCTGGGGTTTGTCCAAGTGGAGCCCAGGATGCATGAATCAGGTAGTAGGGAATTCATAAGGGCAACAACATTGCGAAAATGAAACACAGCAATAAAAGGAAGGCTGCATGTTAGGAGAAGGACTATCAAAAAAAGGGGCACAGTGTGAGAAATGCAGAGGTGGGGCATCCCCAGGGTGGATTCATTCAGTCGCTCACTAAGTAATGTCTTTGAGTGGCCAGCTTCTTTCCTCTTTTTCTGGTCTCCATCCCCACTGGGGTGTTTCCCTCATGGTGATGAGATGGCTGCCGCTGTGCCTCGTTGCATAAAAACATAATCACAAACAGGATTATAAGGACTATCTCTTCCAGGTTCTCCTTCTTGGTAGAGAGATCTCAGTAGATGTCTTCTCATATCACTTTGGCAGGAGCTATGTTCCTATGAAACTCCTAAACCAATCGCTGACAAGCAGCATGACATTTCCGTGATCAGCATACTCAAATATTATGCTGAGCAGAATGTATTCCTCAAGTCTGGGGGGCTGGGGTTGGATCTAGGCTCTCTTTAAATACTGGATAGAAGAGGGTGGATAGAGTTTGGGTAGGCTACCATCCATGTCTATTATAACAGATTGAGGGGGTTGGAGAAGCTCTTGGAATCAGTCCTCGTGAAGGCCAAAGTCTCGTGCCTTGTGCACACACCACATTGATCTCACCTCACATAGAGCATGTGTTGCACTGTGAGTCACTAAACTGGGGTTGTGCTGAAGACTATGTGTGCACGAGGGGTAATGAGGGGCCAGAAGGAGAGAGGCTGTATCCCCAGCCATGATCTTTGGAAGTGGAACCCACCTATTCCCTCTGATGCTGCAGGCGTGTGTCAGGGGAGCCTTCTTTTAGGAGATTGCTCTAAGTCTAGCTCATTGCATAGCTCTACTGATGATCCGAAACAGAAGTTGTTTCTCTTGGTCCTGTGGCTATTCTGTATGGTCCTCGTTTAAAGACTAATAATGTGGATGCTCATTCTTCTTACTAGCTAGATGTCTTCCCACAGCTCTCTCTGCCCTTCCAGCCCCTACTTCCCATGCTATCAGCTCAGGCTCGTGTACTTTCCAAGGTCAGCTTTGAACCAGTGGGGAAATGCATTTCTCTCTAGGATTTGATGGCTTTGTAGGGGAAGTTGGGAGAATGATACCTGTTTCATGGTTCCCCTTATCTTACTAGATAGCTGTCCTGTCCAAGCTACTTCCTCCTTATGCCCCTTCTTCCAGAGGTATTTCAAGTTCAAGGGGGCCAAAATAAATAGCACTTTCTTCCTGCCCAACTTTTAATATACCATAGGATATTTATAACAAATTAAATGTTAATTATATGCTGGTCAGGGAAGAAAACCGCTGAAGTATTTAATTAACATTTAATTTATTAGTTATCAAATATTAAGTAGCTCCTATCTGAGGGACTTTTCTTCCTCATTAGTGTTCGCAACAAGTTACTATAGTTTCTACTACTCCAAATATGTATGCTCTTTCTAGATTTCTTTAAAAAAATCTTTGCAGACCTGTTCCGGTGGACCCATATAGAAAGACATATTTCTAGAGCAATTTTTTTCTCAGTATTTTTGTAAAGGCACTTGATTGCTTAGACATATTTTCTCACAGAAACCCTACATTTGTATGGTACTTTATACTTTGAAAAATGCTTTGATTTTCATGATCTCAATTTGCCATGTCACTGGAAACAACTTTAATGAAGTTTGTAGGATTACTAGAATCACTACTATCTTGGATGAGCTGGAATTTCAGGGGGTTCAGTAATCTCCCAATGTCACACAATCAGTGGCAAAATTGGAATTTGATCCCTGATTTTCTTCCTACAAGTTTGGCCTTGTATCATGATCCATATCAGATGGTACTTCCGCCTCAGAAAAGTCCTGACCATTGCCTTAGTTAGCCACATGTCTAATATATTCGGAATGGAAAATGTGCCCTATAAAGGATTTTCTTGACATATTTTTATTTAAGAAAAGTACAGGATCAATTTTTTATAAATGTTTCATGGACATAAGACAAAATATGTATTTGGAGCCTTATGAGTCTCCATATGGTTAACACCTTTGTTGCTTGTATTAGTCAATGTATTGATGATGTTTTTCAGTTCCTCTAGGTATTTGCTAATTTTTTTTTTTTTTTTTTTTTGGTCTAGTAGGTTTATCTACAAATATACTAGGAAGATTCAATATACTTCTTGCAGAAGTTTCTGCAAGAAGTATATTGAATCTTCCTAGTATATTTGTTAAGTTTATTTATTTATTAAGCTCTGTTTGTATTTCTAATACTTTAGCCTTACATATTTATCTGTTGTGTTATTTAGTGACTGTGGTATCTTCTTTATAAATAGTGCATTCTTGTTATTGAAAAATATCTCTTTGATCTATTTGATGTTTTTATAGCCTTGTCTGATTTTTAAAATCTCCAATCCACTTTTATTTATATTTTTCCAGTATCTGTTTGTACATTTATTTATTTTCAACCTTTCTTTATCACTGTAAGTATTTCTTATAGCTTAAAGGTTGTTTTCTTTCGGTTTTGTTTTTAACAAATCTGAGTTTTGTCTATTACTGAGAGAATTAAATCATGTACAGTGTAAGGACGGGCGTACTTAATGCTATTCCATCTCTCTTGCTTTGTTTTGTATTCATTTACATAGTTGAGTCCTCTTTTTTATTGACATGGCTTATTGAGATATAATTGAAGCACACTAAATGCACATATGTCAAATGTACTATTTGACCACTTTGATGTAAGTATACATTTGTGAAGTCATATCTTCAATCCAGATAATAAGCATTCCTCTCACCTGAAAAATTTTCCTGTGTTTCTTTGTAAACTATCCCCCTCTTCACTCCTGGCTTTAGGCAAATACTTCTGCCTTTTGATAATATAAATTAGTTTCAATCTTCTAGAATTGCATGTGAATGGGATCATAGAGTATATACTCTTTTTTGCCTGATTTCTTTCAAATCTCATAATGATTTTGAGTTTCAGCTACTTGTGTGTGTAGCAATAATTCATTTCTTTTATATGCCATTGTACGCATATACCACAACTTGTTTACCCAAAGCCCTGTTGATGGATAGTTGGGTTGTTTCCAGTGTTTGGAGTTTGTGAAGAAAGCTGCTACGCATATTCATGTAGCAGTGTTTGAATGGACTTGTGCTTTTATTTCTCTTGGGTAGATATGTAGGAGTAAAATGGCTCGGTTACATGGTAGGTGTATATTTAACTTTATAAGACACTGTCAAACTGTTCTCCAAAGTGGGTATACCATTTTACATTCTGACCAGCAGTATATGACAGTTCCAATTGTTACACATCCTCACCAACAGAGAGGATCGTGATATTCTCAATGTCTAGTTATTTGACATATAAAACACCAGGAAAATGTGACCAATGGTCAAGGACAAAGACAATTAATAGATGCCAACCCTGAAATGGCCCAGATGCTGCAATTATCAGACAAAGTCTTTAAGCATCTATGATAACTATGCTCCATAAGGTCAAGATAAACACACTTTATTTATTTTTCTATTAGCTGAATCAGCTTATTTTATTTCTTTTTTTTTAATTTATTGGGGTGACATTTGTTAGTAAAATTACATAATTTCAGGTGTACAATTCTGCATCACATCATCTATAAATCCCATTGTGTGTTCACCACCCAGAGTCAGTTCTCCTTCCACCACCATATATTTGACCCCCTTTACCCTCATCACCCACCCCCACCCCCACTTACCCTCTGGTAACCACTAAACTATTGTCTGTGAAGATAAACACACTTTAAATGAATGGAAAAATAGGAGGTCTCTGTAGATAAATAAGCACTATAAAGAAAGAACCAAATGGAAATTTAAGAACTAGAAAACATAATATCTGAAATAGAGAAGTTCACTGTGTGAACTCAGTAGCACAGTAGAGAGGACAGAGAAAGTCAGTAAATTTACAGATAATCTCATCTGAGAAACAAAGAAATCAGTTAACAGAGCCTCAGGGACCTGTGGCACAACATCCAGAGGTCTAACGTACGTGTCATGGTGGTCCTAGAATGAGAGGATAAGATATTGAGGGAGAAAACACATTTTTAAAAATAATGGCCCAAACTGGGGAGATTAAACCTATATATTTACAGATTTAGGAAGCTCAGTGAAACTTAAACAGGACAAACTCAAAGAAAGTTACTCCTAGATACATCATCGTCAAACTGATGAAACTAGAGACAAACATATTGAATTCAGCTATAGAAAAGTGACACATTACGTACAGGGAAGCAATGTTTAGAATGACTGGATTTATCATCAAAAACAACAGAGGCCAGAAGAGAGTGAAACAATAACTTTAAGTACTGAAAGAAATAAACCATCAACTTCAAATTCTATGTCTAGTGAAAGTATCCATCAGGAACGAAGGCAAAATAAATATATTTTTTTCAGAGGAAGGAAAGCTGGGAGAATTCATGGTCAGCCAAATTGCTTCATAAGAAATGCCGAGGAAAATTTCAGGATGAAAGGGTCTTTAGGAATAAAGGAAGAGTAACGGCAATGGCAAATCTCTGGGTCAATAAAAAAGACTATTTTTTTTTTCTCTTAAGGTTTTAAAGAATGTATGACTGAAAAAGGAAAAAAAACTTGTAAGATTTTCAGTGTAGGAAGATGCAATACATGTGACATAAATGTCAGTGGGAGGACCTATATGATTGGAAGTCTTCTACCTTTTACATGAAGTGGAACAAAATTAACACTAATTAGTCTGAGAAGGTAAGGTTAGATATTAATATTGTAATTTCTAGAGCAACAACTAAAAAGCAAGACAAAGCAAAAGATATGTAACCAAAAAGCCAACAGATAAATTAAAATGGAATACTAAAAATGTTTAAATAATTCAAATAAGTACCCTTTTTCATTTTTATTGTTTTTGCTGATTTGTTAAAGTTGATATTCATTTCATTTGTTTCCCCTTGTTAATTTGCTATACTTTCCTATTCCCTTTTCTGTTACTCAAACTCATATATATATTTCTCTATTTATTTGAAAAATATTTTGCTTATTTCCCTCATCAAGACCCTGTATCTTTCCTCTATTTCCCCACCATTGGTCCAATAAAATAAGACTTTAAAGAATACTTTAACTTTCCCCGTATCATAAGCTCTGATGAGACTTTTGGAAGAATCTTTCTTTTTTCTTTCCCAACCTCAAAATTTTGCTGAAATAGTTTAGTACTTTTAGTTCTCTGGTATTATTAAAAATTTCATGGAAGTATATCCTTTTTATTTTAATAATCCTTATTTAGTGCATACATCACTTATTCCCACAATTTTTCACTATCTGTTTGTAATTTTACACACACACAGACACAGACACACACACACACACACACACACACACAGCAAAGCCTGATGTTCACCAGTTGCTTCTCCTCTTCATTACGTTACAAATTGAGTTCTTGGTTTTGATTCATTAGTTGTTTGGTTAGAGTTTTTGAGCACTTTGCTTTGGTGAGGGATGGGTTACATGAATATATGCAAATAATTTTTCCTCCTTACAGTTAAATATCAGAGTTGGATATAGAATTCTTGGGTTTCAATCCTTTCAGTAGGAGAGATATCTTCCAATATCTTCTAGCTTTTAATGTGATGAATAAAAATTTGTATACCAGTTCTTATTAAATAACTTATTCTTTCTGTTAGAAACTCATAATAATTTTCTTATCTTTGGAGTTTAGGAATTTTAACATGATGTGCTCAGGAGTATATATTTTTCAGTCAAATTTGCCTAGAATTTAGTGTACACTTTTAATCTGAAAACTTAGACTTCCTTCATTTCAGAAAAGTTCTTTTTTATTATGTTTATTTTATTTACTCTTGTCTCTGTATTTTGTTACTTGTTTCTAGAACTTCTATTACTGGCATCTTAGTTATCCTGAATCTATTCTGCAAGTCTTTTATCTTTTCCCTCATAATTACTTTTCTGTACTTTGAGATTGTTCTTCTAATTAGAGTTCCAGGGAACTAATTTGGGTCTGAATGTTTATCACTTCTCTGTGGAATAATTAACTGAGATATTTAGTTTGAAAATCAAGGTTTTCAGTTCTAGAAGATCTTTTGTATGTACTTGTCATCTGAATCTCATGAAGTGCTACTGATATACTTTTGGTCAGCTGTCATCTGTCTCCTTAGGAAGCACCATTTGCTGGATGCCCGTTTTGTTTGGTCTTTCCTTCTCTGGAACCATTAGCTGTGTTGTTGTTTTCCTTTTGTGTGTTACAGAAACTCAGATCTGGTTTTTAGGGTGTCCTACGTGGCAGAAGTCCTGATGGTAGTGAGAGGTAATGTGATCTCTACCTCGTGGGATGGCCAAGTGGAAACAGAAGTCTGGAATCTCTGGAGAAAGTTGTCTTCTCCCCAAACTCCGCAGAGTCTCCTTACCTGAGGGTCAGGTAGACCTCAGCCTCATAGTTCAGTACATTACAGCTCCCTGGGGCCCTGTGAGACCTCTCGCAAGGATCTAATGTTGACCTTAGAGGGGTGAAAATATCTAGGGACCAAGTTCCTTCAAGGTAGCCAGGTCTTCTTCAGGCCTCCCATGAACTCTCCCCATTAGACATGGATTCGAGCCAGACAGCTCTCTGGTACTCAGCTGACCATCAGCCCCAGCATCTAATTGGGGAGGAGTAGCAGATAATGCAGATTTCGGAGGATGCGAGCGGGGAGGAGCTGTACCAGGCTGCCATCATCCCAGACTCCCCCTTCTTGTGGAAGTTTTAAAAAGCCCAAGCTGATTCTGCATAAAAATAGTAAGGGAAATGGGAATAGGATTTTAACCAAAATAAATGAAAAGAAGATGTATGTACACATTTCAGGTGTCCATTTTTACCCATGAGAACAAAGGGAAGACAGACATTCATCTTAGAGAATGATGGCAAGTTTGGACCTTTTATATTGCTAATGTTGTATTAAATGAAGTATCACACAGTGTTCAGTGATGAATAAATTCTAGTGATGTAAGCTGGAAAATGTGGTCAAGAAAATAAGGAGTGATCTTAGCCTTATACAAAGTATCTTGCTGTTTTGACTCATCTGAGATCGATCTAGTGGGGGCAGCTTTTGGAGGTCCTTCAAGACTTTCTGATTTTTGGGAAACCCCTGTCTTCTTCAGGGACTGTTGGGGCTGAGGGCACGGGGTCCTTTAGTAGAGAAGGGCATAGTGGGTGTCTCTGAAACCTCCAATGACTCCCCAGTGGGAAATCTCTGGTCAAGGAGGAGGAGAGGAGCCTGTGCTAGTCATGAAGCTATTGTCTCCCCTTCAAAGCCTCCCCTCTATACCCTGCTTTGCGAGAGTCTGCCAATCACATTTATGCTTTGTTAGCTGGATCCTACTTAGGATTTGCTGTTAAGGGGCAGTAGGAGGGATGCGGCAAGGCGAGGGGAGGAAGATGGGATTTACTCCTTTGTGTTTCTTTTTGTTCCTTTGAGTGTCACCCAGTAAAGCTTCTTCAGTCTGGTAGCAGCAGTAATTCCTTCCTGTAGCAGCAGCTGAATTCAGTTTGCTGTTTTTCCTGCATCTGGAGAATGAGTCTCATTGCAACGCCCAACCCCACCCCCAGACATTAGCACCAGTCAGCTGGCACTCCCTGCTCAGAAGACTATCCCTTGAGTGATGCAACACCTTACCTGCATTTGTACCTGAGACTATAGTGTGGATTTTCAGACAAGACCAACGTGGAAGCCCTGGAGACTCATAGCCTTTGCAGAAAATAAGAAGAGGCTTGAATAGTCTCACGTTTTCAGTGCCTGGGAACCTCTGTGAAAACGTGGATTCTGCCTTATATGATGGTTCCAAATTGAGAGCCAGCCCTTCCCCAGAATGCTTTTTGCGTCACCAGAAGTTACACACTTCTAGAGCAGGCAAGACTAGGCTAAGAGTGCTTGGATGCCCAGAAAACAAGGTATGATGCTTAGCCCTAGTGAGAGTCTGCGGAGCCAGCTAAGTATTGGTTCTGGAATGGGAAGAGTTAATGTTGCAGAACTCACTGGAGTTTGTGGCCAGAACTTTTAGGAGAGACTCTTAGTAATGGCTGCACTAGTAGCTTCTAGAGGTCAAATTATCATGGTTTATGGGAAGCTGGGGAAGGCTGCATCTACAATTAAGAATCTGGGCAAAGTTTTGAAGGATGGTAGGCATATGGCTAGTAACAGTATCTTCAATTTATTGAACACTATATCTTAAACACTTTACATGCATAATCTTAATTGTTACAAGAACTCATTTTGTAAATGAGGAAATAGTTTTAAATAGGTTCAGTAATTGACTCAGTCATACAGTCATGTAGTTAGTAAATACTGGGAATGGGCTTTGGATTCAGGTCTGTCTTGAGACGAGAGCTCCTTAAGCACTCTTCTTGACCTTCTAAATCTTGATAGGTGACAAGTCAATTTTCCAAGTGGGAGGAGGAACACAGGCCCATTGGCTAGAACTGCCTAGTTCCTGCTCGTCTCTTTCACTCTGAAATTAGTTTTAATAAAAATAACGTTAATTTGAAATAATAATTGATATTTGTTTTGTCTCTAGGCAGTTTGACAGTTTTCCCTCCTTTGGTTCAATTTGTGTTTACTCTTTGGTAATCCAAGATGTCTCTTCAGAGAACAAATCACTTTTCTTTCTTCCAACTGTCCTCTGTCTGTCCCTCCTGCCTTTCCTATAAAGCTAGGTGCTTTCCCCTGTGACTAGAAAGATTCCTGATTCACCAACCGTTATTTAGCACACACAGGAATAGAATTAATCTCACATCAGGACAGTGGGTGAAGACTGTGGTTGGGGGAAGAAGCAGCAGAAGGAGGAAGGAGCACCATTTTCTTTGCTCCCATTAGGAAACTAACTCCTGAAAGGCAGAATCCACACTGTCTGACCTATATTGTTAATTGGTGTTAACTGACCGAGGGTTTCCATTTTAATATATTTTATAGCCTGTCCAATAAGAACAACATACCTTGCCATCTGCACATACTTTTGCTAGCCTGTCCTCATGCCTGATACTGTTTGTGGTGATACGAAGGGAACTTTTCCATGGATTTAGCCTGGTCCACTAGTGGGTGGTAGCTCTTTATTGCAAAAAATAAACAAACAAAAACCCCCAAACACTGCCACGCTTTAATAGGCAAACATGTTTTGAACCCACACTCAAATTTTTATTTTAATGATAAAATGTCAGAATACTTAAAATCAAACTGAGTGAACATCATAAATCTGAAAAGGGGGTTTTTCTGGTTTTACCACTTATTGGCTGTGTGTTCTTATGTCTCATAAGATCTCAGAACTTCAACCTTATCTCTAAAATGGAGATAGAACACCTGAATAAATCACCTCACACAGTACCAGTATCTGTTAGGGTGAGATCAGCGGCACGTAACAGAGAATTCCATTCCAATCAGCTCAAGTAATAGAATTTAGTAGCTTATGTAATTGGAAGTCTATAACTAGATGGGCTTCAGGATTGGTGTGATTCAGCAGACCACAGTGTGGTCAAGGGTTAGGTTTCTTTTCATCTCTGACCTTTTTTGCTTTTCCTGGTGCCAGCCTCATCCTAAGAGTAATTCCCCATTGTGATCACAACTTACGGTCCATGTGCTTCCTTGTCCGCATTTGAAATCTATCTATCTGTTTATCTATCAATCAATCAATCAATCAATCATCTATCTATCTATCTAATCTATCTATCTGTCTATAATCTATCTATCTGGGAAGCCCTGGGAAGTCTTTGGAAGAGAGAGGATTGGCTCAAACTGTGTCACATTCCTACCCTTGAACCAATAACTGAGTCCTGGGGTTGGGATAATACTTTTTTCCTACATGCCACACGTCTGGAACCAGGTGTGGTATGACCTTTTGACAAAGCACGTGGGCTACAATGGGTAGGGTATGGATTCCAGAATGGAAATCTTGTCAGCTACCAAGAGAAGGGGGAATGGAGGTTAGGGTGGCAACTACAGTATCCATGTTAGTAACATTAAGGATAAAATCAGGCAATTTATGGCTCTGATTTTTCTAATTCTGTGTCCCACTGAACCTCAAGAGTCACCTCTAAGGGTGTGAGGAAGTGAGGGGATGGGGCACTCAACCTCAACCTGCCCTTTATACACGCTCCTTCAACCAAAGCAGCTTGGACCAGTGAACTATAGGAAATGATTAAACACCTATAAAGCGCTGTGTATGGTGTTACGATGGCTAACAATAGCAATAGTAACAACAGTACCATAGCCTTCATTGGTTTATTTTGTATCCTATGGACTTTGCTATTCATTTTCTGTTTAGCCAAGAGAAGAAACAGATCATTTTGTATCTTGCCGAGGCACAAAGAATGTTGAGTAATGCTGATTCCAATAAGTGTATGTCATTCTCTGCTGATAATATATTTGAAAGCACCTTTTCTGCACCTGCAAATGCAGATTGGTTTCTGTTTACTGTTGCAAGAGACACCTTTTATTAAGATGTAAGCAGAGCGGAAATAAAATTATAGAAGGAGTCTTCAGTTTTGACCTTCTTGACTTTGTTGCTAATAAACTGTCAAGATAACACATTACCTTATACAAAACACCTTAAAATATTCACGACTCCACTGGTCAGATTCCTTAGCCAAAGGAAAGATAAATCTATGTATAAACAGGTAGATTACCAATTTGTATTGTCTGTTTCTTGTTTATCAGTCATTGAAGTTCAAGGCCACTGTAGCTTGAATTTTTCCCGTCTGAAAGGTTACCTTGCTGTTTTTGGATAAGGACTCCTACCTCTTCAGCCTTCTGACCTTGGAATGTCATTCAAACTACAGAATTTCCCTATAATGTGGCCTCAATTATTCAAAACGCCTTTAATCTTACAAATTAACCAAATCCCTTCCAGTGCCCTTGCCCAGGGCTCAGGGTAGACCTTTATCAGTTAATGAAATTTGACTTGAAAAATTTGAGGTTTTTATCATTTACGTTTAATTTTAAACTCTTCTCCCCTTCCTTATTACAAGAGTTAAAGCCACAATGAAGAGCAGACTTTCTCAAACGTCTGGCAGCATTATTTTTAAAACAATAGATTTTATTCAAATCCTAAGCAATAGAATAAAATGGTCCCATCACATATGGTCCAGCCTTGGATATAGAATTTCTTCATCTAGTATTTGACTTTAGTTTAGGAGCTCCTGTCTCCTTTCTCCATCCTCTTTCTCTCCTTTCTTCCCTTCTCTTCTGTCTTCCCTTCTCTTCCTCCCCTTCCTTCCTTTCCTCTCCCCCACATCCCTCCTTCGTCTGGGGCTATAAGAAAGATTTTCATCCGCAGCCAGCAGTGCCTTGTGTTAGAGCCTGCTCTGTAGTTTGCAGGCTAAGGTGTAATTTTGCTCCTGAGATAAACTTCGTTTCTATCCTGAATTTTATGACCCAGGTGAGATGGAGGGCTGGGGCATAACACTCCCTCCCATTCCCTACATCACAGCCTCAAATCCACTTAAAGCCTCCACCCCACTCCTTTGACTACCCCCCCCCTCCCCCCGGGCTCTAGTTCACCTTTGAGGTTCACATCAAGCCCTTCTGGAGTTTCTCTCCCAGCTACCCTAACATGGAATATTGGAACCTCAAGGATTGGCTGTTCTTTCCTGGAGCGTCAGGACGTCTGTCTGCTGTGGCTAAGGGCAGACAGGTGATGTAAAGGTCGCTTCTCCCTTCCCCATGCTCAGCCCTCTACTCCCTGGGAGCTCTCACTCATTAAAGCCCTCTCTGACTTTCTTTAGAACTCACTCAGGGCTGGCCCATTTTGTCCATTGCATTCCAACTGGGAAAATCTCTTAACCATGATTTAATCTCCACCTAGGAGCTTTTGCCTCTGGATTGCCAAGGGCTACTGCACCAAGCAGGCTAGATGGGCTTTCACAAGGGTACCTGTAGCTGAGGCCAGGGCCTCCCACTGCTGGCCTTGCGTGAACTGCACACTGTGACTTTGTCTGTGGGACTTGCCTGAGGGCCTGGAAGGAGGCTCCCAGTCTGGATGTCAGCACAGAGCGAATCACGGCTACGCCTCGTGCTGGCATACACCCCTCTGGCCACTGTCACTCAGCTGGGCTCTTCTGCCATCCCCAGTGAGGACTGGATGGATCCCTTGACAGGATTTCTAGTTCTTTCTCTGTGTTAGGCAGAGTGTGCAAATTGAAATCAGAGGATTATGCTTGTTAAACTGACCCCAGGAGGGGCTTCCGACGGTTGCAGCATTCACAGCACACCCTCCCAGTGAGCTTGGCTGACTCACTTTTAATGTTTCTCTTTGCCAGTTTATAGAGTTTTAGTGTTTGTAGAGTGGGAAATATTTTCCCACATCAGGGTTCGTAGAGTGGGAAATATTTTCTGTGCTGTGCGTTCAGATGCTGGCTCCACTGCCTTCTGTCTGTGTGCCTCGGGCAAGTAAATTAGTTTTCCTGGGCTTCCATTTCTTCAGCTGTAAAATCAAGTCTACACTAGCATCTTTCTCAGCGGGTTCCTGAAAGGCTTAGACGGCCTAATGTCTCTGAAGTACTTAACCCAATGTCTAGTGTATTGTAAGTGCTCAATAAACACCTGTAATGCTTATTACAATGTGTATTTGGTTGTACTTTGATTGTCAGTGTTTTCACACTCATTATCTGATTTAAACCATCCAACAATTCTGGGGGACCAAAATCATTGTGTCTCTTGTATATATGCAGAAACCGAGGCCAGGGGAATTAAGTAACTGGTCCAGAGTCATCAGCTAACGCATGAGACGTTTGTTCATGTGGATTTTGGTCTGTGGGAATTCCAGAGCATCTGGCTCTTCTCGCTGTTCCCTGCCTCACAGCTGGATGAGGTGGCAGCTCAGTCCAGCTCCCAGTATCCTGTCAAGACCCTTCTCCATTAGGAAGGCTGTATGCCTGTGCACCCCTCCTAATATGGAATCCCACATATCTGACAGGTCTCTTTCCCCAGTTTGCTGAGTTCAGCCTCAAGCTTGCCCAAGCCTCCATGGCCCCTCGGTGAGGGACGTCCAAGCAGTGGGCCCCATCCCCCTTCCCTTTTTCCTGGTGGGCAGCCATGCTTAGTCACCCCTGGGCTGGGTACCCCGTTCACTACTTTCTCTGGAAGGGGGTTCTTCCTGCCAGAGCACCAGGGTGCCCTCCCATGCATGCTGTGGCCTCCTAGTGGAAAAAGGAAGGAGGGCAGTGCAGGCCTTCAGAGTGCCAGGCTCAGGCTTGGGAAACTCCATGGCCTAAGCATGCAGGAATACCTATCCCGTGTCATCTTCTCTTGGGGATAGCTAAATGCCTTCAAAGTCAGCGTAGCCAGCTGCTTAAAACGTCATTTAAAGGCTTCAAATGTGGATAAACATGGCAAAGACACCACGACTTCTATGAGTATATGAAAAATTCAGATATAACTTTTAAATTGGGATTAATGTATATCTATCTGTCCTATAGCTCATGCTCTGGTCTGGGCATGCTAGTAGGTGTTCTGAAGCTCCATGGATAAGGGGACACCAGGTCCACTATGTTTGAGAAATGCTGGGTTAGATAGGTTTCTCCAGTGGAGGGCTTTCATAGCCTTAAGATAATGTGCACTAAAACTCTCTAGAGAGAATGTTGCTTGTAGCATTTCCAAACATGTTGTGCCCTGGAGTTTTTCCTTTTTCCCCACAGAGCACCAACTGAAGCAAGTATCTCAGTGGTCTAAGAGGTGGGAGACTGCGGCTTGGTCCCAATGGCCAACAACAGCCATGTGACCTGAATAAGCCACGCCCCCTGTGTGGCCCACAGCATCCTCAGCCACATAACAAGGACGTGGGGCCACTAAATGATTTCTTCTCAATATGCCATTCCATCTTTGGGTTATGTTAGCATAACTGCGTCTTGAATGTGTTTGCTGGGAGATGGAGAGGTAGAATGGTGTTAAGAAGAGAAAGGAAAAATGGCCCTGTGTGGCCATTGTTAGGCAAAGGCAGTCTGCTTATTATCTCTTATTGTCCTATTTCCTTTACTTGGGACTCAGTATACTTGTAACCCCCATTTCACCCTCTGCATCCCTGTTACTCTTTTTTTAACCCTCATTTTTACCTCACACCCCTCCAGGTACAGGCAGTCATCATGTCCTGTTGGCTCAGCCTCTAAGATCCACCCTTCAGTCGACCCCCTTCACTTCATTTCCACTGCCATCATCAGCCTAGTTCCTGCCATCATCTTCTCTCACCTGGACCACTGCTGGTGTTCCAGCTTCTGTCTTACTCCCTAAAATCCAGTCTCTAGTCCGAAGGCAGCTTAGAACGCTTTCATTGGAAACAAAATTTATGTGAGGTTTCTCTTTCAAATAGAGCTTTTGCAAGTATGCTGGTGGCATTAGCTTGGGATACTGGTTGGGACTTGGAAATTGTTTTGGCCTTATGGGAATTATTTATCTATTCACTTAAGAAAAGCTTTACCAATTTTCTGCTATATGCATGATTCTAGCGCTGGGCATGCAATGGCGGACAAGACAGACCTGGTCTATACTCCCGTGTGGTTACCATCCAGGGCGGGGGTTCTGAAACCTTAGTGTGCAGCAGTGTAAAGGAGAGCTTGCTGATACACAGAGTCTGGGCCCAGCCCTCAGAGTTTCCCAGGTAATGCTGTGCAGCTTTTCCAATGGTATAATGGAAGAGAAAGGAAAGTACATGCGTGAATAAGTGAAATAATTGCCAGTTATAATACATGCTATAAAGGAATAACAGGGGCCAGAGAGGGACCTAATTAAGGTGGGCAGACACGTTCTCTCAGAGAAGGTAATTTTTAGGCCTAAACCTAAAGGAAGCATAGGGTCTAGCTATGTCTGGCAAAGAATTCAACAGAAAAAAGGAGCATGTGCGAAGACCACGAGGTGGGAAAAAGCTTGGTATGTTTAAGAAACACAAAGGCAGCCAGTGTAGTTGGAGCACAGAGAGAGAAAGAAGAGATTCAAGAGAGATGGAGGGAGAGGGGGGTCCACAGTGTGAAGGGTACAAATGATGAACGTCTAAGTATTACCTTGTCTTGTGCACCTGAAACTAATAAAAAAAAAGGGGGGGGGAAGAGAGAGATGGAGGAATAAGATCATGTAGGGCATTTCAGGCTTCAGTGAAGATTTATTCTGAATGAGTTGTAGGATTGCTGTGGAACAGAGAAGGACTGTTAGGGAGCAAGACAGTAGCTGGGGCACCAGCTAGGAGACTGTTGCTCTGGTCCAGATAAGAGAAGGCAGTGGCTGGGACTAGGATGTAACAGTGGAAATGGAGACAAGAAGATGGATGAAAGGATGGATCTTAAGAGACTGAGCCAATAGGACTTGGCAACTGGATGTGGACAGGATGGTGTGAGGGAAAGTACAGAGTTAAAGATGGCTCTCCAAATGATTCCATTGACTAGGAGACTGTAATGGGATGTGTTTTTTTTTAAAAATCTGCTCACGAAGATGTAGTCCTTAAGTGGGTGTGCCTGCCCTAAAGCTTGCACTAGATTCCCCAAAGAGAGCGTTCCGGGCGTGGTTTTCTGTTCATAGACTCACTGCTGAACTCCCGGATGAGAGCTGCCCCTTTCCTCCTCACCTCATTCTCAGTTCTGCCAGTCAGTCAAAATTGTTGCTTGCCTTTCTATCTTACAGTCATTTATGTGGAGAACTACATGTTATAAATTATCAATCATTTGTCCGGGATGTGGAAGAGTAGGCATAAAAATCAACAGAGGATAAGCATGCAGATTACCGGGTGCCATGCCGAGAGATGCCAGTCTGGGTGGGGGCTCCAGCATCTGAGCTGTAATTAGGTACTGAATGATGCGATACAGGTGAGAAAAAACTGCGTTACATTCTGTGGTCCCTGGAATAAAGAAAGCATCCGTATCACCTCTGGAGAGCTTACTAGAAATGCAGAAATCTGCATTACTAGAAATCTGCATTTTAGTAAGATCCCCTGTGGTTAGGCTGCATAGTAAAGTTCTGACCTCCATTCTCTCTCATAATGAATTTTAGAGAAGTCAAGGGCCTGCCTCTGGTCCCTGGGGACTCTGGCTGTTCCTTTTTTATAACTTTGTTCAGATTTATTCGCACAGGCCAGCCTAGCCTCTGCCTCTCCTTTTTGCTGTGCCCTGATTGGGCAGGAGTACCCTCTGGTCCGGGGTGAGTGGCTGTGGGCTGGGGGCCTAGCCATGGCCTGGGGAGGAAGTTGCTGGGGTTCGCTTTCTCTGGGTGGTAAATACATTGCTGCATGTCTCTGCTTCTTCCTTCCCCCCGAGGAGACCCCTCTGCCTGCTGCCGTTTTATTGCTTTTAAAATCTATTTTATATTCCATTATGTGATTCCACTGTCCTCCCTCTCATTCAGCTGTAGTACATGCTCTATTCTAATCTAGGTTCAGAACATTTCATCAGATGGTCTCCGATTAAAATCCAATAAAATTTAAAGCAGGGGAAAGTCTAGACTAAAGGAGATGCCATATAACAAATGAGGTTGGAATGAAATTCCATTTCAAGCCTTCTGAACACGTTTTGGGGATCACCTCTGAGGCCTGTATTAAAAAGGAAACAAAACAACAATAAAAACTCCCTCCCCCTGCCTCCTGCCGCACAACCTATTTCTTGTCTTTAACCTTAGGAATCAAATATTATGAGGACCTCGAGAGTTTCGTATATTTATTAGGTATTTCTCATGTGCTAGGTGTGGGTACCAAATATTGTTTTTTCTTTCTATCTATGTATCTATGCTGTTGTCTGCCTATCTATTTATCTGTCCATCCGTCGTCCGTCCATCCATCCATCCATCCATCCATCCATCCATCCATCCATCCATCCATCATTCATTCATCTTCTTCATCATCTATCAGTCATCTGTTTCATTATCACAATTGCAGCTTCCAGGCCCTGGGAGCCAATATTTCCGGGTCACAGCATCTGCATTCTGACCAACTTTTTCCTTCCCTGATCTGTTCATGGCTGGCCCCCGCGCATGGCTCTTTGCCTCCTTGGATGGTGATTTCTCCACGCAGTACCATTTCTCTCCTCCCATAAGTAGTTCTTCTGTTCAGGGCAAAAACTGACATTAGGGAGTAAAAAGAACTCTATTTGTTTACCCTTGACAAAGTGCTTATTATGGAAAATGGATTGTCAACCTGTTTCTAATATATGTTTTCTTGTCACGTTTCTCAATGTATGCAATTAGATGCATCCAACTTACATTTACTCTCTGCCCCTTCATAATTATGCTCCCTCCCATCCCGCAGAAAAAAACAAAAGTTTCCTCCTCCACATAATTCCCCGTACTTTAAAATACCAAACAAAGCTGCAGCCAAATAGACTGTCGTGCACATGCTGACACCTTCACTCAGAATCTCCATTATAATTCTTAGCTAAAGACTTTTTTGCTTTATGCAGCATTTTTTTTTTCTAGGAATCTAAGGAATTGTCATAATTGCCTGGGACAGAGCATGGGCAATGTGATAGGAGAGACAGAGTGCAATTAATTTTGTCATTGATTTGGGGATGGTCCCTCTGCCCTGGTGAGGTAGGCTCACTCATCCTTCCATTTTGCCCTAACATACATTAAGAGATGGGATGAGAAGAGGAGGAGGTGGTGTATGCTGGGGTGGGAAGGAGGCGCTGTGTGCTCGTGAATAGGATCTTCCTGTGTATGTGCAATTATTTTCCTTTAGGCTACCAGAGTGGGAGTAAGAGAAGGGAGCTGAGCTAAAACGCCAGTCGGTTGTTTTTGTTGTTTGTTGAACTGGAGGAGAAGAACTGCAGGGAGGTTCTGTATTACCTGTTATTCAGTTTTAAATATTTCAATTATGCTTCTCCATTGGTATGGAAAATTGAGAGTTGGCTATAAAATGCTTGTAAAAATAACCATACTTGAAGCAGTTTAATTACTTTAATGAAATGGAGACAAATATTTGTAAGTGAAGTGCATGCTCATAGATAATGTAAGTAGAGTACATGTATTATTCAGCAAATGACTTAATTAGTTTTTAATTAGTAGAAATTGCAATAATTTTTCAGCATATCTTTTATTGGAATGGTTTTTAATAATAAAATAGCATGTGGATATCCTTTGTAGTAAGCCATTTACTATAAAGCCGGATAACAGATTTGTTGTTTCAAGGAGAAAAAGCTCAGTTCTATTATAAGCTAATTATAGCTCAATTGTCTTAGCAGTGCTCTCACCACAGTGCTTCTGGTTTGTCATCTGCAGGGTGAGCACATCCAAATACGTGAAGCAACTTGAAGATGATTTGGTTTCTAGATTCTTTTACCCTTTGAAAACCAATAGGTTTCCTTCCTTCCTTCCATCTTTCATTCATTCATCCATCCATATATTTAATATTTAGGGCACGTCAGGAATGGTACTAGGTATCAGAGATTTATATGTTTCGAAGACCGAGGGCCTTTGAAAAGTTCAAACTCCAAGAGACAGACACACATAACTGAATAAT
The DNA here is from genome assembly GCF_964194185.1 of Rhinolophus hipposideros. Classification (NCBI taxonomy): domain Eukaryota; kingdom Metazoa; phylum Chordata; class Mammalia; order Chiroptera; family Rhinolophidae; genus Rhinolophus; species Rhinolophus hipposideros. The sequence continues at coordinate 45,756,017 of NC_138048.1, read as the reverse complement.
TAGAATTAATTTGGTAAATGGCCTCCTACAACCAAGTATCAAGTGGTTTTAAAACAAAGATGAGGGAACAACCAATGCTTACTGGAGGCTTCAGAGACTGTCTCCTAGAAGCACTGACTTTCAAATTCTTGTAAGAACTTCCAAGCAGTAGGAACTTTAAGAAGCAAAGCAGGGAGGTGCGGAAACGATCTGGGGATAGAAGGGAGTAGCTGGAATGGAGTCTTTCCAGGGCCTTGAATGCCAAGCTATGGAACGTACTTTATTTATTTTTCTTAGTTTTTTAATTAAATGTATTGGTGTAACATCAGTTATTAACAGTATATAAATTCTAGGTGTACAACTTTATAATATGACATCTGTACACTCTATTGTGTGCTCACCGCCCAAAGTCTAGTCTCCTTACGTCACCTTGTGTTTGACCACTTTACATGAATATTTTCTCTAATTGTTATGTTAAAGGATTATATGCTCATTATGGAAAATTTGGAAGAAACAAAGAAGTATTATAAAGAATAAAATAAAAATTGCTTGTAATCTCACACATTCTTCATGTTTTGATACTTTTTTTTCTTCATACAGACTCCCTTAAAAAAATAACGATGGGATTGTGCTATTAAATAGCTTTATAGCCTGTTTCTTTCACTTAGTGCATTGTAAGCATTTCCCCATGTTGTTCAAAATTCTTTGTAAATGTAATTTTTAATGGCTGTGTAACAGTCCGCAATATGCATGTTTGTATGGCCTGTAATTTATTTAAGCAGTTCTTTATTGTTTGGCATTTTTATTGATCCCATTTATTACTATAATAAATAATGCTATAATAAACATATATGCACATAAATTTGCCTGCATTTCTGATTATTTCCTTAGGATAGTTATCTAGAATGAAATTACTAGGTCAAAAGCTATAAAAATTTTAGACTTTCGATGCATATTGTCTTAGTGTTTACACAATGGAAGAGGATTAGCAATATAAAAAGTGTAAGTCCTACTGGATAGCAGGAAGGTTTTACAATGTTTTTAATCTTTGACAGCTTGATAGAGAGAAAATAGTGTCTTGTTGCTGAGGTAACTTACATTTCCTTAATTGTAGTTATTTTTATTTAACATATAGTTTAAGCAGCTGATGGGCTCCATGGTTTTAGCAGCCATTTGTATTTTTTTCTTGGAACTGTCTAACCCTTTGCCTATTTTTCTATACTGTTTTAATATTTTCATTATTGATTTGTTATTTTATTTATAGGTAAAACATGGGCAAATTTATCAAAAATGTCCTGGAGATTTCTTCCATCACTTAATGATATTGTTTGACCTAGTGTTCTCAGGGATCCTTAGGTAACCCTGTTGCCACCTGCCAACAGGTGCTATTCTGTGAAAATGCAGCTTTCATCTGTGAACATTGAGGTCTAGGTTATTCCCATGAGAATGTATGTTACAACAATGGAAAAAAGAATGAACACTTAAGGTGTTCATTAGCTTTATATTGTACTATGTCACCAATACATTTGCATGTTTGCTACCTTGCATTATCTTTTTAGAGAACGGGAAGCCCACCTCTTGGATCCTTCATGAGAAAAGGAAAGTTGTGCTTGGATGTTATTACTGTCAATCATGTTTGATTCTAGTATAGGAAGCTGTGACCTCTCAAGGGAGAGATAGAAGAACCAGGTCACACCTGGCAACTTAACTGCCTTGTTTCCCTGAAAATAAGACCTAGCCGGACAATCAGCTCGAATGTGTCTGTTAGAGCAAAAATTAATATAAGACCGGGTCTATATCATATCATATCATATCATACTGGGTCTTATATTAATTTTTGCTCCAAAAGACGCGTTAGAGCTGATTTTCCGGCTAGGTCTTATTTTCGGGGATACAGGGTATGGTTCCACCTAAGCCAGTGAATGTGGTGTGTGTGTATTTGTGTGTGTGTGTGTGTGTGTGTGTGTGTGTGTGTGTGTGTGTATCTGTGTCCAGGTCCAGTTTGGCTCAGGCCTTTGTACAGTTCAAGGAGAATTGATATCAGATGACTTCTTAATGTTATCTTGTGTAGAAAATAAATGGACTTTGTTGAAAAAAATGTCTGATTGATATCTGGGCCTTTCACTCACTGCCTTTAGAAAAGGAACCTATTAATTAACTTGGGGCCAACCAAGGAGAAAAGGAGTACTGATTTTTGGCCAAAAACTCTTCTAAATCTTCCAATTCTTGTAATCTATGTCAAATAACCTCATCATCAAAATTAAAAGGCAAACAGCAAAAAAGGAAAAATACTTGAAATAATATAATATCCTGAAGAGAGAGTTCCTCATTCTTCTTTTAAGGCATTTAAAAAAGATACTTTTGTGTGTTCAGCTTTCCAAATGGAATTTAGAATAACTGTCAAGTTCTACGCCTCTCCCTTCAAAAAAATCCGATTCACAAACAGAAATACAAAGAATAAGGTACACACATTTTTGTAGTATGTTTATTAATAGATTTGATGAGTTGACATTTGAGATAAATAAGATTAGTGCTGAACAAACCTATGCCATCCAAATGTCTCATAATATCACACAAAAATAAGAAATCAAGTAAGCCCCCTCCCACATGGGACTGGTGAGTACTCCTTCCCCCATCCCTAACACAGGTCCCACTAAGCATAATCTACAAGTTGACAACTCCATGTCATCCTACCATGTACAGGGCCACAGGCCTAGTAAGAAGATGACACTTAGGATTATTCTCTGTTAAATGAAGTTTCTTGGCTCAGTCCATAGAGAAGCATGAAAGTAACTTCTCTGATGTTCTGTGGACAAGAAAGAATAAGCAGATTTGGGGCAACCTGGAAATGGGGTGAAGTGGTCTGGTTAAGATGATTTAATTATTTTGACAGCAGTGTGATGAAGCCAGCTTGGCAGAAATGTCTTTATATGCGTATGTCTGTATGTTGGCCCTGAAGGACTTCAGTGATGGAGCAGCTCGTGGGCCTGCTCAGTAGCCCAGCCAGTTGTGGTTGCCTATTTCAGGGGGCATTTGTTGCTATGGTTCTGTCATTTTTGAACTTGTGGAAGGCATGTTTGCTGAGAAATAAAGTCTTTGGAAGTCATTGAAAGGTGAATGGAACATTTACTTGATGGAGTCTTGATTTTCATACTTTGGCCTTTTCAACATGTGTATCTTTACAATATCTTCAATTCCTGTGCAGGCTTCTTAACTTCTTAGCTATCTCTGGAAGCTTCGCAAATAACTTCACAATTAACAACACAAATAAACCTCAATTTCCTCATCTGTAAAATGGGATAAGTATATTGTCTACCTAACTCACTGTTGTTTTGATAATAAAATAAAAATTATGTATGTGAAAGTGCTATACAAATATGAGATGTTATCATATCTTAGCATTATGTTTTAACATTCTTCAGTAGATACTTATGGTGTGAACGGAGATGTCTTTGAAGATATCAGGACTAGCCTTTTTTGCATTTTGCCCGCTCTGGGATAAAACAAGATTTCCACAAAGCAGGATATGTAGTCAAAATAGCTATCATCAATTAGTGAGTGACATTCTGGAACCCTGTGATTTATATCCAAGATTGTTTTACCTCCATAGCTAAGGCATGTTTTATTAGTGCAGAACAGGTAGAACCTTGTAAGTTCCTGCTCTTCACCACAAGGTGGTGCAAGTGTACCCAATAAACAGGACGCAGCAACTGAATTAAAAATCCTGCTGGTTACAAGCCCTAATTTATGATCAGGATTTACACCTTGATGCCAAGACTTTACCTTTCCTGAGCCGTCAATTCTTGTTTCTGTTTTAAAAATTCTCCTCCTATGAAGTTACGTTTTGTTTTGGAGGGTTGTTTGCTCTTGTGATAAATCCGTGTCTACATTTTGTATTATTGAGTCTCAATTTCCTTAGGGGCTAATGCTGGTCTTTCTTCGGTGGGATACTACAAGGCCCGGTCTTGGGCTTATTTGCAGAATGTCACCGTCAGGTTCTGATTTTAAATGTGTTATGTTGGATGATCTAATGGGAGGAGGGTGTGAAGGCATTTTGTGTATTGCTGACATTCTGCTCTGTAGAAGGAGCTTTGAGCTCCATATTGGGAGACCTGCGTGACCCATGGGCAAGTTACACGACCTTTCTGAGCCTCAATTTATCATTTTTAAAATGGTAATAATGTAACAGCAATCTCTTTGGACTGTTATGAAGAATAAAGATGGATGGTAATGTAGTTTCTTTTAACATCTATAAAATGAGGTAGTAATAATAGTTATCTCTTAGGGTTGTAGACTAAGTAAACTAGAAGAGTAAAACTCATAATTACGGTGCTTGGAACTTAGAGAGTGCTCAGTGAACATTAGTGATGATTGTCATTACCGTCACGGATGCCATAGATTCTGCACACGGGCCGGAGGGTCTGGCTGCAGGACCCTGCTCTTTGATTCCTTGGCTCTTTGTGTTTGTTCACAACTGTTTCCCTGTCCGTACTTGAAAATGGATGTAACTACATTTAAGTGGTAGGAGGTTTTGCTCCTTTTCTTTTTCAATTCCTTTTTGTTTTCCTTTTCACTTAAAGAGAGAGTAAATTATTTCCATTTAAACCTCCCCTCCCCCACCTTTAGGATATGAATATGCGTTTCTGTAAAAAGACCTGAATAGGAAGACAGGAGACCTAGTTTTCTTCCTACTCAAGCTGTGAAGGAGCCCTGTGGGATTAGACAGAGCTGGCCCGGAAGCCAGGGGACTCTAGATCTAGAGACTTGGAAATCTAATTCCTTAAAATTTAATGACTGACATTCTTTGATTTGATGATTCTTTAAAATGGGAATGGTGATATTTTTTCTTCCTATCAGGGTAGTTAGGAAGGTAAAATGAACATGCAAGAAGTGAATAATAATATTGGGGTTCCAGATGTCAATATTAAAAATAGAGGTTAGTAAGTATCTGATACTTAAGTGTGTATTGGGTGAAAGAGGTCATGCTTTCAGAATGCTGCCTGGACAACATATGCTTGACCTAGTACTTTTCAACTGTAAAATCAGGAAATGAGGGTATTATTTAAACCTCTCTTTGTCTCTGTCTCTCTCTGTCTCTGTCTTTGTCTCTCTGTCTCTGTCTCTCTGTGTCTCTCTGTGTCTCTGTGTCTCTGTCTCTCTCTCTCTCTCTCTCTCTCTCTCTGTCTCTCTCTCTCTCTCTCATACATGTATATACCTTCCCCTACACCACGCACACACACCCTAGTTCCAGTTTAAAATATAGGACAATTATTTTTCCCAATGGAGTTGAAAATGGAACAAACAGTAAAATATGGGTCACTCTCAACTATGTTAGGGATAGCTAGTGATTTGGGGAAACATGAACATCTAGGGCAGGGATCAGCCCTTAGCCTCTCCTTAAGAACTCTGATAGAACAAAATCTGCCTAGACATTAGTAGGCATAAGGCATAGGCAGGGAAGAAGGTCAAGAGCAGATACTAGAAAAGGCAAGGAAGCAGAAAAGAGAAAGAGGAAGGCAGAGAAAGGATAAAGAAAAGAGTTGTACATTGTTGGGAGTGTAGATATTTCCCAGCTATGTGTTTAGATGTGGGGTGGAGAAAAAACTGGAAGTCTTTGGGGCTTAGGGAAACCAGGGCTGGAATCCCCACTGTGCTGCTAGCTGACCCTATGACTCTAAGTAATTTATTTAACCACTCTATCAGTTTCCTGAATTCTAAAGTGGGGTTAGTAATATACTTGTGTATCTTTGCATGGTTGTAATCAGATGAGCAAGACAAAATGTCCACTATTAGTGTGTGTGTGTGTTCTTGCCCAGAATTGAAGTTGCCTGCCGGCCACACCCTGCTGGAGCTGTCCCTTCAAAGCCTTCTCTGTTGAAATTTAGGTGAGTTGTTCTGTGTTGTCATATGTAAACACTCCCATTGAGAGCATTCATCATTGTCAAAACTGTACAGCAGAATGGCTCCAAGGACAATATTCTCCAGACCCCCTTTAAAGCTAACTTTGAAATATAATCAACCCTCCTTGGAGGTAGGTTTTCAAGCAGACACAAATATAATCACACTGCCCAGTAGTCCCCATTTTACTGTCCTAATCACAGGGATATATTAGGAGAAAGTTAAGTATTTTGCTAAAATCAAGGCATACTATGTTTGCAATATCTCTATCATTATTCAGCTTGGTAAGTAGTTCTACAATATATATATATATTTGAATATTTAAAAATATTTTGTTATAAAGTATGTTCTAAATTTTCGAAGAATTAAGTAATGTGTTGGTACAGATACCATGCCTTTCCCTCCTTTTAGAAATGTCCATCTTCAATTTTCTAATACACTCTCTGTTCCTCATGATTTTGTCATGCTAACATAGAGTAACCGAGATACAGATGCAAAATCCTTTAGCATCTGAGATATAATTAGTCTGGGTTCTGCTATATTGTTTTTTCTTTAAAAAACAAAATAAGGATTTGTTTTAGGTCAGGTTCCGATAACAGAATACCATAGACTGAGTGGCTTACATAACAGAAATTTATTTTTCTAAGTTCTGGAGGTTGGAAAATTCCATAAAAGCACTGGCAATTTTGATGTCTGGTGAGAGCTTGCGGCCTGGTTCATAGGTAACCTTCTTCTCTCTGTGTCCTCACATGGCGGAACGGAGCTCTGTGGAGCGTCTTTCATAAGGCCACGAATGCGGTACATGGAGACTCCACCCTCATGACCTAATCACCTCCCAAAGGTCTCACCTCCAAACACTGTCACTTTAGAGGGGACGTTTCAACATATGAATTTTGGGGGGACATAAACTCTATAGCATGATTCTTTATTAGAATAGGAATAACAATGGCTAAATTTGGGTGTTGTCTTAAAAATTTGGAAATAATTTCATGTGCATTATCTTGAGTGATTGTTATAACTGCTTGAGAGGTTGGCTGGACTGGTGTTATTATTACCTCCCATTTTAAAGACAAGGAAACTGGGGCTCAAGAGATTAAGTAATTTGTTCGAGATCCCACTGCCATCTGTTTGCAGAGCTTAGTTCTACAAAGCAAGGAGCTTCTGACTTGATCCTTGAGTGTCTTGTTATATATGTGTTCTATTGTATACATGTTATTTTTTAAGGAAAGCAAACTACACGTAGACAAATAAGAATACATGCACATGTATATATGTGTACAGGTATAAAACATTTTCATTGTCACGGACTATTCTATTGGACAGCACTGTGAGAGTGTGTGTGTGTGTGTGTGTGTGTGTGTGTGTGTGTGTGTGTGTAGTACTGTCCAATAGAATATTCTGCAATGATGGAAATGGTATATATTTGTACTATTGTTTGTACTATCCAAGTATGGTAACCATAAAGGAACACTTGCAATGTGGCAAGTTTGTTTGAGCGAGGAACTGAATTTCTAATTTTGTTTACTGTTTTTTGAAATAGCCACATGCTAAAGAGGCCCATGCCCAGGAGTAAGTGGGACAGGACTCCTTCCAGAAGTTTCTTTCCCAGAGCTGGGCAGTTAGTAAGTCCACCCTCTGTGGATTCTAAAGGGGTGAATCCTGAATGCACTGAGCATTCACCCCAAGGAGACTGTTTTAAGCCACAGGTGATTGCTTGGAAGTCTTGCAAGAGCAGGTAAAGAGAGATGAGGACCCAAGAGCATGGGGATTAAACCCCATTCCTGCACATCTGAGTCTCACGTGTAAATTTTACTTCACTGCATGAGCAAGTGTCAGGGCCTTTGGGGTTTTTGCCCTGATGCCTTATGCTTACAGGGCCTTGCCATCCTGTGTGTGAGGCTTTGCTTTCTAATTCTGCACATTTCAAAGTGCAGATGTCCACATAGGTAACTGGTTGTGTTGGTCCTGCTTAGAAAGAACACGGAGTGCCCAGACCTCCTCCCAGAGCCTCACAGCCAGGGGCCCCAATAAGCAGCTGACACAGTGTTTAGAGCCTGGACTCTGGTGCTAGGCTGCTCAGGCTTAAATCCCCACTGTGCCACTTATCCACTGCATGGCCTTGGACGAGGATGTAAGTGCTCTGTGCCTCAATTTCCTCATCTGTAAAGTGGAGCTGATAATAGTGCCTACGTCATAGGGTTGGTGGGAGGATTCAATGAGTGACCATATTTAACAGTGCCTGGCACAGGGAGCACCATATCGGTGATGTCTGCTTGTCCCTGGTACTGTTGTAGGCTCAGCCTCACTCGGGTCTCAAGTGACAGCTGAGACCGGGGCAGAGTCGAGGCAAAGAAGATTGAAGAAACACCAGGCTTTCTTTCTGCAGTTGTGCAGTGAGAGATTTCTTGCTAATTGTATCGAAACAGTGGGTGCTTACTGAGTCCCGAGAGGTGCCATCTGTGTTCTTGAGAACCCACAAGTCAGTCTCTAGCTGTGGCTACACTTTTCCAGGGCTGGCCCCGGTCTGTCTGCTGTTAGCCCTTGCCAAACTTTTACTTGCTAATGGTCAAACCACCCGCTTAACGTTTCTGCTGTCAAATTCTGAAAGCTTGAGGGACCACCTGCCCTACTCTAGTAGATTTGTCCATTTCTCAGATTCCAACTGCTCAGTGTCTGGCCCCTCCTGGTTTTCGTCGCGTCTCCTGTTTATTTCCCATCAGGCATTGTTTTCAGAGTCAAATTAGATTTTTTTGATTTTTGATTTTGTAAGTTCTCATTTCTCATGAGCTGTTTTTTTTTTTTTTTTTTTTTTTTTTGGCAATAGAATCAAACCTGTTTTTCACACTCATACACTCATTCATTCAACAAACCTTATTTACTAAGTGTCCTGTATTGACGAGGCACTATTTTAGGTGCTGGAGATACAGGGTTTTGTGTAATTTTAGGCCTAGAGGAGGGTTTCCAGAATTGGTTGCTCAATTCCTCCTTTTTCTGATGGCTACGGTAACTTTAGTGAGATTTATCTCAATGCCCAGTGGGAAGGATAAGGGAAGCTAAAATTCAAAGAGCTGAAGAAGAGAATGAAATGGTCACCAGGTCTTCTGTCTCTTAGTTCACAATCATCCTGCTTGGGTCTCCTTCTGCCTGCTCATTGCAAAGGATGGCATGGGGGCCCCGAAGAGACAAATACCTAATCGAGTCTACAGCAGTCCACCAGTATTCCGCAAAATAGAAATGGCAGGATGTATCAGAACTCCCAAATTTTGAAGAGGTTGTCTGGAACTGGATATTGGAATTCACAGATCTAATTTTGTTTCAGGTGTCAGACTCTGCTTGTCCCTCGTCTCATCAGTTATTCAGGAGGAATTTACAGAGCAAAGCGCTGAGACACTCACCCACAAACATGCCTTTTTGGCTTATTTGCTTTTTCAAATACAAACAGTTTAACCTGGGCACTATTTACCAGGTACTGTCTTAGAGCAAGGAAAGGACGTCTTATGTCAGATTTATTGGCTCAGGAAGTTCAGTCTGTACTGGAGGAATCCAGCAGGGCTCCCCTGGCGATGGCTGAGGCCTCAAGGTTGGGAGGTGGTGGCAGGTGCAAGAAAATGTAAACTCTACTTGATATTACACAACTAAGACATGGCCGATGCTTACAGCAGAGCAGAGAAACAGAGTGAAGGCCTAAGAATGAGAAAAACTCTGCTTGTTAATATGTATATTTTACATGGCATCTTTGAAGATGAAACTGCTGCTTACGCCACTTGACTCCAATTCAGTGAGTTTTACAAGACCGCAGGGGGACGTTTTCAGTTTGAGCAAGCTGAAAATATCTTAAAGCTGACAGAATAGTGAGCATTTTTTCTTTGTTTAATAATTTTGATCCAGATCGGATAACTGTGGTTTCTGTCATTTCTAGGCGATATACCTTTTGCTGTTTTCCAGTTATGTTTCTTTCACTTACTGGAGGATTTCATTTCTTGTATGTATAATAAGAAAGCCAAATAATTAGGCAATCATTTCAAGTTATTATGAAGCATTTTCTGAAATTATGTAATGAATATTTGATCCTCTGGTTAGCCAGTTAGTTTTCAAACTGATGTTTTTGACAGAATATACACGTTTTCTTTTTTTCTTATGTTCTAGTTGTATTTTGATTCTTGACTTGAAGATTAAACTGTGCCTGGAGTTTGGCTTTCCACCCCTGGACATCAGAAAGGGACAGAGGGAGAATTTTTCGGAACAAAGATATCCAGATAGGCCCAACTGGGATTAGATTTGTAGTCGGTGAGGTGAGTGAGTAAACATTTAGAAGAAAGATTTGGTACTGGCCCCAAGATTGACTCTTTCTCAGGAAGAGCTTTATTCACATATTTGTTTTTATTATTGTTATTCAGTGCTATGATTTACTAATTTCTGAATATGTGCTAGGAAACTGAGGTTTAGAGAAGGTAAGGAATCTGCTTAACATCACTCAGCTGCTGTGGAGACCCAGCTTTGTTTCCAAAGCTTGTTCTCATTTCACAGCCTATTTTCTTCATCTTTATACCTGGGGACTCTAGGTCAAAAATTCCCTAAAGGCCTACTTGTAGGTATTTTTGTGCCCGAGGCAGTAGTGACTGTGATGATAGAAGTGACAGTATGAGCTCAGCCTTCTTTATAATTTATGTACAAGTTCACATGTCTGACTTCATTTTTCACATGAACCCATTCTACAGATAAGGACACAAAAGCTAGAAGCAATTTTCAAGAACATCTTTTGTACTTTCTATCTCTCTAGGTTCAAGAATATAGGGGGTCAGACTTTGTATCTTGTAACTACCTGTCCAGGAACATCAAATCAGGGGAGAAATGGGAGGGACTTTGCCCTGGGTCAGGCCCTAAGGATGTTTCTGAAGCTCCCTGTGCAGTCTTGCCTGGCCCTCTCCATTTTGTTGTCGTGACTGCCTCTGCTGCTTCCTGATGAGCCCTGATCTTTTGTAAGTCTGTACACTACCTCCTTGTGTGTTATCAGTTTTCCACACTCATCAAGTGTCAAGTCTTCATTCCCATCCAGTGGTTCAGTTTCATTGTTTCCTTTATCACTTGCTGGCTGCAGCAGCAGCTCTCAGCCCTGCTGTGCTCTGCGGTATTCAGGGTCGCGGTAAGGTGCATTCGGGGGGAAAACTGAACTAAACCAGGAGACTGGGACTTATTGGAGACTTATTGGCTGTGTGGCACTGAGAGGCCATCTTTCCTCTTTGGGTACCGTTGCTAGAACAAGGTGTGGACTCGATAAATGGTCACTAATACGGTTCTAATATGCTAGGCCCCCAAATGTGGTGTTCGTGGAATGTGAGAAGTTTATCTCCTCGACTTTCTGGGAAATACACTTACTTCGTTGTTTAGAACAGTTAGTACTAAGGACAGTTAGGATTTTATATATATATATATATATATTTTTTTTTTTTTTCTGACAAGAAAAGAGAGAAACTATATTTCTCGAAAATACTGACAAACCCAAAGTATGCTGTACTTATTTGTGCTGCCATCTGCCCTGGATGGAATGCAGCAGAAGTGAGAAGACCCCAAAATGCAGTGTGGTGAGCCGGTGCCTAAAGCAAAAGTTACATGAAATACACCCCAAAGCGCAATTCTATAAGCTCAAACTTGATTAAGAAGAAGGAAAAGCTGGGAGACAGGGCCAACTCTCTGGGGAATTTTATTGCCATTTTTTCTAAAAGCTCTGAGGAGCAACATTCCATTTTTCACCTAGAGGACAGCACAAAGACTGAACAATAAACCCTTTGGGTGTAATAAATGTGTAAATATGGCACAAGAATTCTATATAAAATGCTGACAATTTCTCCTTGAGTTTGCAGTCTTGATTTGGATTTTTGTCATTTATTCTTCTCTCTCTACTTTCTCATTTTTCTGGGAAAGGGTAAAAATGCCCTATTTTATTAGACTTTTTTTTTTTTTTTTTTTTTTGCCTTGTAAGTTTTTTTACAAGTTTCTGCCTCGAATTCCAAGGTAAAGTTCAACAACTTATTTCCTTTTTGCTTCCTGCCAGGTTTCCTTGTTTCCTTACCCCTAAGTCCTGACTTGCCCCCACCACAGTCTTCCTGGAGGCAGAAGTCCTCGCTTGGAATCCAAGTCCCAGCATCCATTCTCAAAAGTGAAGGGATTAACTTTATTATTATTAACTTTATTATTATTTCAAAGGTATTCTGAACATCAGCTGCAGTGGGATCTCATGTATCAGTGATATCAAATGGGGACTAGTTTGTTTCTCTTTGGAATTGAATGTTGGTGTCCCATGGAATCCAAAGAATAAACAGGGTTTGAAGGAGAGGAGATACTAATAATAATGTTTTTGAATAGATACATAGAAGAGAGCTCAAAGGGAAATGCCTTCATTTATTTGTTTATATTATGTCTTCTTCCAAAACAATTTCAGGTAATTTTCAATAAGCCTCACATGTACAATGTTAGTGCCTTTCCAGCTTTCCTAGTGAGGTGTTTCTAATGGCAGAGGAGAATAAATGGGTGCTATTCTCAGGAGGCCTGCCTGGGGGAAGAACCCAGAAGGACCAAACTTCACCTTCCAATTCATAATATATCTATGTTTGTCCTAATATTAAGACATTCAAAATGACCTAACTTTGATTAAATCAGGGTCTCCAGGTCTATGAGCCACCTTTGTCTTGAGCCTTCCTGGATCTGAGACATATCGCTGCATAGCCTGGGGTATATATACTTTAGTGTAAGAAGCATTGGCAACAGGGCTTTCAGAGGTATAAATAGGAGGAGTCAGGAGCTTTAAAAGGGGGTGATAAAATTTCTGAGGACAAAATTAGCCTCTGAGTTCCCCTCTGAGTTCCCGGGCAGCAAGTACAAAACAGGAAATCTCAAATATACATTTAAATCAAGTAAGCCTAAGATTTTTGGAGGAAATTTTATTTTCTCTTTTGTTGAAATATGATCAAAGAAACACATTGTTGACTCTATTAGTGTAGATTACCTATTCTTTGGAATTGATGGCTCCGAATACCTGTTGACTATGTGCTTTTTGCCCCAGGTGTGAAAAGTTGTCTGTTTCCATTCATTTCCTCAGTAAGATCTTGTGTTTTTCAAACTTCCTTGCACTTTATAATCATCTGGGGAGTTTTAAAACATTCAAATGTCTTAGCTGCACCTGATGCTAATTAAATCAGAATCTCTGGAGGTGGAGGCGGAGGTGGCAGGAACCAGGCATCAGCATTTTGCTTTGTGAAGTTTCCTTGGAGATTCCATTGCGCGCAGCCGTGTTGGAGAATCAGGGTTATAGACCAGTGGTTCTCAAACTTGATTGTGTCCCGTTGACACAATCAACGAGAGGGCTTGTTAAAACACAGATTCTAGGCTCCACCCCCGGATTTTCTCAGTAACTAGGCTTCAGGTGGGGCTTGAGAATTTGCATTTCGTTTCTTTTTTTTTTTTTTAAGATTTTATTGGGGAAGAGGAACAAGACTTTATTGGGGAACAGTGTGTACTTCCAGGCCTATTTTCCAAGTCAAGTTGTTGTCCTTTCAATCTTAGTTGCGGAGGGTGCTGTTCAGCTTCAAGTTGTTGTCCTTTCAATCTTAGTTGTGGAGGGTGCAGCTCAGCTCCAGGTACAGTTGCCATTTCTAGTTGCAGGGGTCGCAGCCCACCATCGCCCGCGGGAGTCAAACCGGCAACCTTGTGGTGAGAGGATGTGCTCCAACCAACTGAGCCATCCGGGAGCTCAGCGGCAGCTCAGCTCAAGGTGCCGTGTTCAATCTTAGTTGCAGGGGGCGCTGCCCACCATCCCTTGCGGGACTCGAGATATTGAACTGGCAACCTTGTGGCTGAGAGCCCACTGGGCCATGTGGGAATGGAACTGGCAGCCTTTGGAGTTAGGAGCACAGAGCTCTAACCGCCTGAGCCACCAGGCTGGCCCGAGAATTTGCATTTCTACCCAGTTCCCTGGGCGATGCTGATGCCACTGGTCCACATTTTGAGAACCGTTGTTGCAAAGTTTTCAGGTATGTTAATACTACCCACGTGGATGGGATGGAAATCTTCAAGCTCTAAAGATGAATTTGGGCCAGTTTGGTAAAACCGGGTGATGTAACATCTGGGGCTTGGGAAACACTTGTACAACCATGCCCTTCTGTTACAGAAACCATATTTGAATTTCATTGACAACATGTTTGCTTTTAGTTGGAGTTAATCCAGGTCTTGGAGACCCAGCCAGCCCATTTCCTGTGGGTTAACACTGTTTCATAAATGCAAATTGAGAAATTTGTCCTTCCACTGCTGTTGCAGGTGTCCTGCAAGACACCATGGTGTTGTCTCATTATACTCAGTGTTTGGTGGATACGGTGGACAGTGGGAGGCGGTGATGCTACAGCTGTCTTCAGAGGTGTGATAACCGTCCTTTCTCTAGGACGGCTGCAGCTTTTGCTTTCCTGGGCTTAACAGTGCCTACCTACTAGCCTGTCCAACTCTTGCTTCAACTTACTGCATAGTTTGTTTTCTTTCTATTATAAATATGATCTGCACAACTCTCTTAGCTTTACCCATCCCATTAAAAGGTCATTAGGTTTCCCATTAGCCGCTGCTGTTGGTGGTTTCCTGTAGAGGCCGCAGCATGGGTCTTCTTGCCATGAATTTGAGCTGGGGGAGAACTAAAGAACTAGAGACTCCACTAATATCTGCTGCTCAGTTTCAAACCACAAAAAAAGCTAGGCTGGAACCCAAAGTCTCCCCTTCTTCAGCAAAATTGGCAGCAGGTAAAAACAAAATTTTTGTATTTGTTCCAGGGGCCCCCCACAGTACATTCCGTTTAATTTCTTTGCTTCTTTCTATGTCTTTTAAACATAGAAATATAAAAGCAAATCAATACATAATAAAGAAATAAACAAACAACCATAAAAGCAAAAGAAACTTCCAGCTCAGTTTTTCACTTTTTACATCCTCCACCTTCTGCCAGTTGTCAGTACTCGGTAGTGTCCAATTTGCTGTCTGGTTTCTCTGCGTTTCTAGATCTCTCATTAATTAAACTGCCTCATCTAGATTCCTAACTCACCCACTGGTGAGGTTGAGTCCCAGAGACAATGGTACATTTTTTTTACTCTGTTTTGCCTTTCTTATAAACAACAACCTTTTGTACTATTCTACACCATGTGTATGTATTAAACACCGAATTTGTGAAGAATATGTATAAGCAGAATAGAAATTAAAGTTTAACTTAAAAGTAAATTTAAACACAAAACCTAGATATAATTACAAATCTTGCTTATTAACTGCGTATAGTGATTAATACCAATTGTCGTGAGCGGGATGTGGCTATCAGAGTAGCAGTCTCACACACGTTTGTGTCTTTCCACAATGTCAGACTTTATTAGAATAGAGCCATGGGTTTAGTCCTACTGACTCAGTTTCCTGCGGGCATTAACCAAGCCTACGGCCAGAGGATAGTCTCCCTTAGTTGAGGTAGAGCAGTTCCACACAAGAGGGTCACACAAGTTTGCAAGCAATAGGGCTAGAGGTGAACAGAGGCTTATGAAAGAAGGATGAAATAGAGTCCGGTGTCCAGCGACAGCCCCTTCAGCGCTGGAGTGCATAGCGTCAGGCATCAGACCTGGCTGGTGAGAAAGGTGGTCAGGAGGCGAGGCTCCAAGCGCTCCGTCTGGGACGAGTGCAGGTGCAGCTGTCAGATGAGGTCTGAGCAATGAGCCGTCAGAGAGCTCTGATGTTATGCTCAAGGCTGGGTGCGGTGCACCCGTCTGCAGTCAGAGAAAGCCGTTCAGATGGTCACATTTCATCCTGTGTCTGGAGTTACCTTGTTAGGGCATTCACTGAGTACGCCTTTCATGTGATGCTCTGGAACGAGTCACATAGCTATCAGAATTACTAGAGCCCATTTTGTGTCCACAATTAATCTATATACACCAGTCCTTTTTTAAAAAAATCTGCAACTTTAAAGAAAGAATGCCATCACTTCAGAATTTCTGACCTTGCAAGTCCCTTTAAACTCACGTTCTTCCTCAGGCTGCAGGTATCCTCAGCTCTTCTTTACCAAGACCGTTACCAAGGGTTAACTTGTCTTCCTCAGTTAGCCAAGGAAGTCATCTTCCAGAAGCTTTTAACTTCCTTCTTCTTATGGGCCCACCCTTCCTTTCTCACAATTTGGAGGAAAATAAAAAAGATCCTAATTACACGCACTAGCCCCATTTACCTGCTCCACTTCACCATGATTGTGCTTTTCTGATTAGGAGAAAATTTGCTTCCTCTGACTGCGTCTTAGATTTAGCTCTCTGCCCTTTCCAGCCGAAGACAGTCCTAATTTACATCGAATACATGCGTTTAGTCATTACCACTAAATGTTAACAACTTCTTGTTGAAAGTCTCCTGGAGCTGTCTGGCTTTGGGTATAGCTTGGCTCCTTTTAAGGGGCTCCACTGAAGGTTGAGCCTATGTCAAAGCCCGCCACGCAAGGTGGTTATTCAGTTAGGGTGGGAGTGACTTTTCTGCCATAGGGGAGGTGGTTCTCTGGCCTCTGAGCCAGGTCCATCCCACTGAATGGAGATTGTGGGGTGCACACACCGAATGTCTGGGGTTTGACAGTGATGCAGCCAATGGAAGGAGCAGGGCATGGCCACAGTTCCAAGTGCTTTGCGTTGACAAGCTGTTCAGCGATTCGGTAAAATTATGCATAAACCAAAAAGAAGCTTTTTTTTTTTTTTAAATTTATTTATTGGGGTGACAATTGTTAATGAAATTACATAATTTCAGGTGTACAATTCCGTATTACATCATCAATAAATCCCATTGTGTGTTCACCACCCAGAGTCAGTTCCCCTTCCATCACCATATATTTGATCCCCCTTACCCTCATCACCCACCCCCCACCTGCTTACCCTCTGGTAACCACTAAACTATTGTCTGTGTCCATGAGTTTTTGTTTCTCATTTGTTTGTCTTGTTTTTGGTTTATATACCACATACCAGTGAAATCATAGGGTTCTCTGCTTTTTCTGTCTGACTTATTTCGCTTAGCATTATACTCTCAAGATCCATCCATGTTGTCACAAATGTTCCTATATCATCTTTCCTTACCGCTGAATAGTATTCCATTGTGTATATATACCACAACTTCTTTATCCATTCATCTATTGAAGGACATTTTGGTTGTTTCCATGTCTTGGCCACCGTAAACAAAGCTGCAATGAACATTGGAGCACACGTGTCTCTATAGAGGAATGCTTTCAGATTTTTTTGGTAGACACCCAGGAGAGCGATTGCTGGGTCATATGATAATTCTATTCGTAATTTCTTGAGAAACCTCCACACTGCCTTCCATAGCGGCTGCACCAGTCTGCATTCCCACCAACAGTGTATGAGGGTTCCTTTTTCTCCACAGCCTCTCCAACACTTGTTACTATTTGTCTTGTTGATAACCATTCTGACTGGGGTGAGGTGATATTTCATTGTGGTTTTTATTTGCATTTCTCTGATGATTAGTGATGTTGAGCATTTTTTCATATGTCTATTTGCCATTTGTAAGTCCTCTTTAGAGAAATGTCTAAAAAGAAGCTTTTAAAACTGGCCTGCATTTCCTAAGCTCCTCGGGATAATAGAGCTCTCTCCTCTGTAAAACATAGACGCTGCCTGGAGTCATGGCAAACTGAGTGCTCTAATACACACCAACCGTGTCTGCTCCCACAGAGGACCCCTCCACCTCTCAAGAGTTGGCTGCATTTGTTGCAAACTTGTTTATGCCAATTGGATTTGTTACCGTAATTATATAATTTTATTAAATATTAAATAAGTAGATGGGACATTAATGCAAGAAGAAAGTGTTTCTGTGAAAGTGAAGCTTCTTTGGAAAGTTGATAAAACAAGTTGCTAAGAAGAATTGTTATCAAATTAGGGATGGGCAAACATCTGCAAAAGATTATAAAAACACCGACGTCTAGGAAAATTTCATCTCATCTAAAGAAATGAGATGCTGCATTCTGAATGTGGCTTATGCAAAAAAGACAGTAGAGAACTCCAGCCAACAGACTCATGGTAGAAGGAGCAGCCTTGGCTCCACATTAATACATTGGTGAATAAATGAACATTTATAGGTTTAAGTTTAAAACGTGTTTAAGGAACTTGAACCGACTTTTCTGATTAATTGAACAACTGTCAATCCCTACTGCATTCACTCTTTATGCAACCCAAGTGTGAACTGGATGTTCCTGCTCTAAGAGAATTACAGGACGTTGTCCCTAAGCTGCGTACTTGGCTCCGTGGATTTTGAGATTTCCTGAGGGAGGTTACATGTTCTTGGTCACCTCTGGGTGTAAACTTCTGGTTCTCTGTTTTGCTTTTGCATCATTACTTGTTTTTCGTGTGTTCCTTTTGCTCTGTGTACCTTAGCCCTTGTTGTGAAACTGAAGTTTCCTTAATTTCTGTAAAGAAATAAAAATCTCACTTACATAAAGCATTTCCATGTATAGCAGATTTGACTGGAGTCGGGGTAAAGGAGAGCAGGGTAAGGTTTTACATCTTAGGAATAATAAGAATTTCAAATTGGAAATCAGATATCTTTGTATTTAAGAGTCCTAAGGTCACCGTGCTCCTGGGGATTTGGGTGTTAACCCCACACAGTGCCCTAGCCACACATCGTTTTGTGTAGTTTCTTGTAATTCTGTTCACGTCTCTTCTCTCTTCTTGCTCTTCTCTCCATTCCTGTTTATGTCAAATGCAGAACAGTTTGGCCAACATTTGGCTGCCTTGCTTCCTGCTAACGTTTGTTCTTGTTCTTGGGTGGGGGCGTCTCACCTCCCTCCCTACTTGCCTCCTCTATGGTAGCTTATATATGATATCTATATCTATATCTATATATCTATCTCAAGAAGGTGACCACATCCTGAGAACTGGAACATCTTTGAAAGTAAATGTGGGTGATACTAATACTTTCTCCAGGACAAAAGGTGAAAATTGGGGTAGTGCTGGGCAAACCAGGATCTGTTGTTTATCAAAGTATTTTCCTAACCACAGACAATATTCTCCTTCTGAAGAATTCTGGTGTCAACAGAAAAAACTTTTTCTCCCATTATGTATACTGCCCAAGGTTGGTTAAGTGCAAATAGCCAATTCTTTCCCCCATTAGAGGAGTGTGTATGTTATTCATTGAAGCAAAGTATGCTCTTTATTGGCCATCACCATTTACTGTTTTGTGTAGCTCACCCTCTCCAAGCTCAGTTTTTCCTTCTATGAAATGGAGCATATTTTTGCCTGCTAAGGGACTCAAATGAGGGAAATAGACAGTAAACATTTGGGAGGGGATTAAGCTATAGAAATATAAGGTTTATTGTAATCACTGTTACATAGTACACGTGTGTATTTTAATGAAATTAACAGTCAAAAGTCACAGGGGACTGGTGAGTGATATTGCCCTACGTTAGCCTGATAACTTTTCTGGGTTTGAGCCCTTGGGTGCCCTTTATTCTTGCTCCCTGACTTTAAACCTGGTCCTTTGAAATAATAGTACCAGTAAGCCTGGTTCCTAACCCTTAGCCTTATTATTTCAGTCTTGGACCTCTACTTAACAAATTCATCCAATCACCCTGAATTGTATGTTCTTGAGTCGGGTTATTGTGATGGTGATAAATGAGAACTAAATTGAAGCCATCAGCCTCATTTTCTTTCCTCACCTATTTCCAGATGTGGAAGTTAATGGGCTTGGATTGGCTGCTAACACTGAGTCTCATCAAAGACCATTTTCCCTAAGGGCATTAACTGCAATTTATTGATTGGGTGGAGGCCTGAGGCATTTTGGGGCCTGGGTTTATATTATAGCCTAGGAACAGGGTTCGAGCTGAAATGCAAGCCTGCCACCTTGAGTTTGTCAAATTGAACAGGAACTCTGTGACTTTAGCTTCAGAAGCCAGGTAGGCTGACATAATGAGCAGTTAAAAAATGTCTCACCTTATTACAAAGAAATAAGCAGCTCTTTCCTTCCTCTGAAAATAAGAATGTGGGCCCATTTTATATTTGCTGTGTTCCACTGCGTAAATTGGGGGATATGTCATTTAGTTCTTCATTGTCTCCTGCAGTCAGTGATGGTTACTTGGGTTGTCTGTACCTGCCCTGTCTCCTTCCTCTGCTCCTGTCTTGAATCTGTTCTATTCAGGCTTTTTACCTCCTCAACTCTAACCAAGCTACTCTTATAATGATCACCAGTGTCCTCCCCATTGCTGAAAACAGAGTTCAGGTCTCAGCTCTAGTTATTCTCACAGCATTTGACCTGTGTTATTATATTCTCTTATCGGAAACAGTTTCTTCCCTTGGCCTTCAGGACAGCACGTTCTCTAGTTTCCTCACACCTCGATGGCTGCTCTGTCTCAGTCCCTTTGCTTGCTTCATCCTGATCTTCTGGACCTCCACATATTGGGGTTTCTAGGGTTCAGTCCTCGGATGTCTTCCCTATTCTGCCTACACTTATGCCCATCCAAACTCAAGGATTTAAATACCTTCTGTCTTCTGAAGACTCCCAAATTCCTATCTCTGGCCTGAAACTCTCCAATGGACTTGACATGCACATAATCACGTGCTGAACTCTCCACTTGAATTTGTAATAGGAGTGTGGAAAAATTAACATGTCTTATACTGACATGTTCTCCCCCAAACACGCTCATCCTAGGCTTTCCTTCCCAGTAAAGGGCAGCTCTTTCCTTTCAGGTGCTTGGGCCCAAACCCTTGAAATCACCCTTACCATTTTATCTCATATCCTACTTTCAGTGCATCAGCAGAGCTTATTGGTTGTATCTTCAAAATACCTGAATACCCAGAATCTCACGACGAATCACCTCTACCTTGCTCGTTCATCTGGTTTATTGCAATATCCTTCCTAAATGGTCTCCCTGCTTCTGCTCTGGCCCCCTGCAGCGGAGTTTCCACATAACAGGCAGATTAGAGTTATCCTTTAAAAATTACCAGTCGTTATATTCCTCCTCTGCTCAGAATCTAGAATGGATGGATCCACAGTTCACTCAGAGTCCTTATAAAGGCCTCCAAGGCTCATCACACCCGTTTCTGAGCTAATGTCCTGTTAGTCTCCTCCTCTCTCACTATGTGTTGTCAGTGCCCAAACTAGCTTCTAATACTCCAGTCACATTCTTGTCTCATGAGGTTTTCACTTGCAGTCCCCACTGACTGGGACTTTCTCTCTCCACATATGTGCATGGCTAGTTCTCTCACTCCTTAGGTTTTTGTTGAAATGTTATCTTCTAAGCGAGGCCTTCCTTGATCATCCTATTTAACATTGAAAACGCCACTCACCCCAGAACTTCCTACCCCCATTCCTGCTATGTTATAGAACTTACTGTAAATGAAATAGAGTAAGAAAAGACAATGGTCTTGAAAAAATAAAATGGTTTGGCCATGAGTTTTATTTAAAAAGTACCAGGTAGGATTTTATTCTTGAAGGTAACAATGTTTTCAATTTCTGAAGCTGTTTCCAAGAATATAATAATCACTCCTAACCATTCTGTTGGAACACACTGTTTAAAAGAGTAGTTTCTGTGTTATTTGAATGATAGATATCACATACCTGTCTCTGCTTGAGCTGACCTTTTGTCACTGCATTCTGGTATCGTTGAATACTTTGAATGTGAGCATGCCCTTATGCCTTCCCCCTCCAACTTTCTGTGTTGGAAATTAATCCTATTTATCTCACTGTATTTTTAAGACCTTTATATTTTAATGATATAAATTTATTCTAGGATCATGGTCTCTTCTAAGGATGTAAATGTAAATGAACTGAGTTCACAATCATTGGGAGCCACAGGTAGTGGCAATTAGATACTGAACTTAGAATGCAAGTTAAGGGAAACCTGGAACTATAGGAGCTATCGGAAGGAATTTGCCTGTAGTTATTGGATTGAAGGAAAGCATTTGGTGTCCATCCGTTCCCTGTGTTTATATGAAGATGTGCAGCTGACTGGTTTCTTCTATCTAGACGACCACCCCAAACCACTTTTCAATCTATTAAGAAGTGATAACATAGTCTTTAAATATATTTTATCCTGCTTTCAAATGTGGCATATTTAAAATACATTTGAAATACAAGTGAATTATTCATTTACTAAAGAGCAGACTTCTACAAAAATAGTCCAGGATAAAAAGTGGCATGTGAAATTATCTGATCATCACCTACTTGCATTCTAACAACCATATGTAGTCTCCCATGCACATTCGGTATTTTCTGTGCTCAGGCTGAAAGGTCTCAAAGAGCATTTTGAAATTTGAGAATTCTGAAGCCTTTGATTAAATCCACACCTACTGGTGATCCAACTGCTGATGGTTCCATATCAGGAAACTTCAGGAGAAGAACTTTGCATGTTTGGACAGCCAGCACTTTCTAAATTTTTACGAAGTGCAAATTCAATTATTTAGATTTTGCAAGCCACAAATTAAGATATATACTTTAATACAGCTTGCTCGCTCACTCTCTTTCTCTGTCTCCCTCCCCGCCCCTCCAGTTTCCTATCCTTCTGTTTGGAATATTGCCTTAGATGCATGACCCATTAGATTAACTAGTGTTGGAGACCGTCTAATGAATGAGGCTGTCGGTCACAATTGGAGTGTTTTGAATGGAAGCTCTCATTTCCTCAGATGTAGAATCACAGGGTTTAAGTTTGAAGTATCCTTAAAGTTTAATCTAGACTAGTGATTCTCAACTACAGTTGCACATTAGAATCATCTGGAGAGTGTTTTAAAATACTGATGCGTTAGGCCAATTGAAATAAAATTTCTGGGGATTGTGTCTAGGTATCTGTATTAAAACAAAAACAAAACCCTATGTGATTTTCATATGTGGTCAGGATTGAGAGCCGTGATTGAGGTAAACCCATTTGGTACTTAAATCTCTGCATCACTGTCACTGCCCAAAACTTGGCTGTTCTGTTACATATCTCCAAAAGAGAAGTGCTCACTTTCTAAAGAAGAGCTCTTTAGGAAGTTCTTCCTTACATTAACGTAAAAGCTATCTCCTTATACCCTCTACTGGTTGTTCTTGATTCTGTTATTTGGGACCGTAAAGAACAAATCTCACCTCTCCACATGTGCATGTTTTAACCAAATATTTATTGAGTATTTATTATAAGCCCAGTCCTTCCCTGAGTCCCCAACACAAACAAAATATAGTCATTGCACTCATGGTGCTTACAGTCTAGTGGGGAAGATGGAAAAATGAATGACACTGGAACAGCTCAATGATGCAGTTACCCTCTTGTCTCCCACCTATATCCCAACCCATCTTATGCTTCTTTAAGCAGAATATCCTCAATTCCTTCAGCTTGTCTTCATATGGCATTGTTTTGAGGCCTCCTGTCTACTGAAGTTTAAACTTACTTCAGGTTTTCTACATCCCTCATGAAATATGGCTTCTAGGGTGGATTACAGATGTCAGATGTATGGTCTGTATACTTCTAGATGATACACTGTGGGCTCCTAATGAAATTGCAGACAATTAAACCCTTAGGACTTCTTTTTTTAATTTTTTATATTAGTTTAAGGTGTATAAAACAACATAATGATTAGACATTTACACCCCTCACTAAATGATATCCCCCCAAGTCTACTACCCCTCTGACATCGTATATAGCTGTTAAAATGCCATTGACAATATTCCCTGTGCTGTACTTTGCATCCTGTGAATATTCATGTGTGTGTATGCATATATATATATATATATATATATATATATATATATATATATATATATAATCTCACTTATATGTGGAATCCATTAGGACTTCTTCATATATCTAAGGTTACTTGTAATGAGCACATCTCATTGGGTGGGTAGGAAGGTAGGAAGACAAGGCTGATGATACCAAAGCAAGGAGTTGGAGGAGTTTAACTTCCTTCTCTCTTGTCTACCTTTTCCTTGGGCTTAGTCATGGTCCTCAAGGTCACATGTGAACATTCCGATACCATGACACCAAGGGCCATAGATGAGCTGGTCCAGAGGTGCGCATATTTCCCAAGTGAACTGGACTTAAAAGGGGGATGTTAGAGGGTAGAAAGCAACAGTTTGGTAAAATTCTTTTCTGTGACCAGATTTTCATCTGTCTGCTAATCAATATTGAAAGAAAGCAGTTTTTCTAGTGGTCACTCTGGATGCAAACTGGTCAAGTCCATTTTTTTTTTAGCTCTCTTTTTTTCTGAAATCTAAAATAGATGGTGGGGTGCATAAGTTGATTTCCAGTATTACCTTGTAGTTTTATGGGAACTCAGATAAGTGACCTCTGATCTTTATCTGATTCATCTTTTACACATTTTAAGGTGTCAGAGTTATTATGGACAAGTAGAAACCCTCATCAGCTGACATTTTCAGTGTTTGCCCCAAATCACTCTTGCTTCACGTTTGCCAATTAGCATCTAAAGAAGGAATGCTGCTATATATTTGGATTTTTGCAATCACATTAAATGAAATGTTTCACAGATACTTATAACACAACAAATTCTGTTCTGCTGAAATAGAAATGGTACACTGAGGATAGATCAAAGGCTATAACATCACACTATCAGGATTGGTAGACATTTATTGAGGATGTATGACATAATTGGTTCCGATTAGAACCAATTTGGATTCTAATCTGGGGACAATTTGGGCAAGGCTCCTTCATTGTTGGTGCCTTCTTCAGTGTCTCTTCAATAAGAACAAGATGGCACCATCCATAAGGCCATAGGAAAGCATGGTGAATAACCACACCAGTACACGTGTGCCAGGTCAGTAAGCATTCAGGATAGATGCTGCTGAACAAAGTGGACGTAGAGCTCAGTCATCAGAGTGAGAGTGGAATAGTGAGGAAGGGGCTTTGTGTTTCACTATGCCATTCCAAGAGCCTCTAATCTGCCTACTGCTTGGCATAAAGGCCTATTTATGTTGCTGGGGTTACATGTGCAGATGTACATGTGGGAGGTGTTTGGAAATAGGCTTTTATCTACCTGCCCAATTCTCTTACCCATCCTTCATGATAGAGGCTTTTATCTACCTGTCTGATTTTCTTACCCATCCTTCATGATAGAGTTTCAACTGCTCAGCTCTTGAAGGCGCCAATACTGGTGGCCTGTCTGCAGCATTTGTCTTCATTGACAGTTCAAATCTGGAAAATCCTTCCCTGGTGCTCTCTGTTTCACTACACCATCCTGTTTGGTCATGTCCTTTTGGTCCATCCTTCTTTTATTTGGCCCTCCCACCCCTTAACCCTGGGCATTCCTCGAGACTCAATATTTCGTTCTCAGGTATTGTTTATATGTACTTTTCCATTTAGATTTCTCAAGATTTAACTACCCCATAAGTGATTATATGTTCCAAGTGATTATATGTTCATTGTTTTCAGCCCTAGATCATAACATACATTATCAATTGTCTGTTAAAGTCAAGTGTCATTGAAAATTTTATTATTATTACCTTTACGTAAATCACCTGCATTTGCTGCAGTCCACTATTGTCAACACATGAAATTAAACACTTCATTTCTTTTTCCCTTTTCTGGTTTCCCTATTTCTTCAGTGGTACTCTTATTCTCCCAGCTATCCAAGTATATTTGCTACCTTTTATTCCCCCAGCAAATACAAGTATCTACTGCATTTCAGACACTGTTCCAGGTGCTGCGTAGATTATGGACTAAAATATAGGGCCCTAATTTAGTGCAGTTTGCATTCCAGTGGGAGAGTTAGACATTAATCATATAATAACAGAAATATACCTTACTGCACGTATGAGAAGAGCAACAAAGGAAAAGGAGAGCATGAGAATGTGTAACAAAGGACCCAACTTTGACTGGGAGGTGAGGGAAGTCTTCTGTGCAGAATTGATGTTTGACCTGAGATCTGAATGATGAGTCAGGGCTGGAGAAGGGTCATCTCTCTCCACGCATGAAAAAGAGAACTCCTGAAAGTCTTGGGATAGGAGATGGCAGTGGAAGGAAACTGTGCAATTCAAAGAAAAAAAGAAAGTGATGTAGGTAGAAAAGAGACCTGGAAGGGAAAGTGTCAAGAGATGAGGTTGAGTCAGATCATAAAGGGCCTTGATGTGATGTTAAGGACTTTGATCTTTATCTTAAGATGATTGCAGCATGCTAAGTCAGGGAATACCATGATCAGATTTTTATTTTTAGATGATCATGGTCTGTGGGGAAGAGAATGGATTGATGGGGAATGGGCAAAAATGGACATTGGGACACTGGTCTAGAGGCTATTGCAACAGTATAGGTAAGGACAAGAGTGGTGGTTATGGAGATGGAGAGAAAAGGCTGCCTCTGGGACGTAAATCCAAACTTCAGAATCACTATGTCTGAACATACTTCATAATCAACTAGTCAACACATTCCATTACATATTCCTGTATAATATCTTTCACACCAGTATTTTCCTTTCCGTTTCTGTCCTCGACACTTAATTCCTAAATTATAGCCATCTTCTCTTAGGGTTTGCTCACTGAGAACTGCTATTCCTCTGCCCCTCAGTTCCTCACCTTCAACAGGGTCTCAAGGGTCCCAGTGACTTATCCCTATCCCAGGATCTGCATCAGCAATGTTGGACTGGCTTCTACTAGGAGAAGACAGTATAAATTTGAGTTTCTTACAGGGCCATCGTTTCAAATGTGAATAAGCTCCATCATCCGGTGCACTTTAAAAATGTACAGATTCCTCGCCTCAATGCTCAACGGTTTCGATTCAGCAATTTGGGGTGGGCCCAGGAATCCATATTTTATGATGCTCAGGTTTCTAAGGATCAGGCAGGTTTTGTTTGCTCTAAGGCACTGCCCTGTGCATCTCACTTTGTCCTCAAGAGGACAACTGTGTTTTTCTAGGTCTGGTCTCTGTCTTCTTTGTGCTATCTTCCCAACCTCCATTCTCTCCTAACTAAAACAACCTCTCTCACTTAAATCTTTATTTGACTTTAGCCTTCTGTTTCGTGGTTTTGCTTCCCACTGGGGAATCTCTGATGTCTTCTCAGCAGGCGTAGCCACCTGTGAAGGGATGTGCTGTGCCACAGAGGACTGCTTCCTGGATGGCTGAGTGACAGGGAGGATTTCCTGAGATTCGTTATAAAGCAAACCCTGTATTTGCAAAGATGAGGTGTTGCATGGAGCAAGGGTGGAAAGTCAGCAACAAGAAAATAATCTGTTTGAAAATGCAGCCCTGTTTCATGTATCTATCAATTAGATTTGCTTCCTTTTGGTCTTTAGATAAAAAAAAAAACTCAAAAAAAAACATGACTGTGGTGCATCTGTTTTAATGCTTCTAATGTTCTGACTACTAGAGCAAAAAATTAATATCTTCCTTCCTCCGTAACAGTAAAAACTTAGATACCAGTGGAAGGAGGGAAATGAACAGATGCAGTTTACCTCTGGGTGGGCGAGTTGCATTGTTGAAGTGTGTATGTAGTCATATATATATATATGATTAGTATCAATTTCATATTTTTATGGAATTGTAGCAACAGATCATCTTAGACATGTGATAAAAAAATATCAAAATTGGATCCCTGACTCACTATACCAGTACTTAACTTTCTAGGATAAGTACATTATCAGATATCCATGAGCCAAAGAAATAACACGAAGTAAAGTTTACTTGGTGTCGAAATGTGGATGTATTACTTTTAAATATTCTCTAATGTTTATTCTTAGAATTACAGGTCTTTTCAAATGTCATTTAATTTCATGTATACTCAGAGTACTGACAAGTGGTTATTGAACTGGGGCAGGTAGCAAGAGAACATGTATTTGCATTCTGTAAAACTGAATCACTGAAACCCAAATGAAGAGGAACACAGATGAATTATAATTTTAAATTGTAGAGAGTGTGTGTGTGTGTTTGTGTGCGTTGAAATGGGGGAGGAGGTGAAACTGGGAGGAGGTAGGAGGACTTCCTCTCATGGCACAGAAGAAGATAAATCAACACAGAAGATTAAAAAATGTAAAAAGCTTTTCCCATTCGCCTCTCTTCTTTGTAGTGTCTTTGAATGTGTTTGGCAGCAGTGGGCCATGTCAGGCCACTTGTGCAGTCAGCAAATTGCACATGGTATTTAAAGGGCTCCTTTATTAATCTCCTCAAGCAGACCTTTGGGAAATTGGATGCTTGCTTTGGAATGTCCATTGTATTTTTACCTTGTTTGAGGCGTCGTCATATTTTCTTTTGTTAATGAGGATTTTCTTTATCTCCACAATCGACCATAAGCTCCTTCCTTATGGAAGACTGTCTTCCTTACTTTTGTATCATTCAGAATGTCTTGTCCAATGGTAGGCAGAGTTTGCAAGTTGTGAAGTTCTAGGGCACCAGTCACATTGTTTTGCTGAGAGGAAGAGATTAATGCGGGATACCTTGCGAATGGTACCCCCTGAAATTGTACGACATGGTAGTAAGTACTCAATAAAAAATAAATAAAAATTAATGAGTAAGCAACTGAATGAGTGAATACATTCCTTTTCATCTTACAGAGACAATTCAGTGTAGTTTATTTGAATCAAGATGAAATAGAAATATATAGACTCTGGATTAAGAGAGACTTGGGTTCAATTCTGGCTCCCTTATTTACTTACGGTATGACTTGGGTAAATTACTTAATTTCTTTGAAACTCAATTTGCCTATCTGTAGAATAGGTAGAGAAATAATATCTATCTTGTAGAGTTATAAAGAGAATTACATATAACATATACAGAAAAGACCTAATATAGTCTCTGACATAAAGTAGTTACTAAATATTAAAATGATAATTATGTTTTTGTTTTCCAGTCCAACTTGATTTATATTACTGTGTTTCCCTGAAAATAAGACCTAACCAGAAAATAAGCCCTAGCATGATTTTTCAGGATGACATCCCCTGAACATAAGCCCTAATGTGTCTTTTGGAGCAAACCTTAATATAAAACCCAGTCTTATTTTCAGGGAAACAAGGCAGCATCAGTGAGTGGAGAAAGCAGAGCATGAACCTAGAACTGACCTAAAACCTGCATCTGCTAAAGGCAGGGTTTGTGTCTCTTATTCATGTGTGTAGTTCCCAGTCTGTGCTATCATAGGGAGAAACAGTGTATGAATTATCATATAAGTTACTAGCGAGAACTTGCAATATAGTTTTTGTCGAAACAGAAAACAATTAGTTGAGCATTACTGATTGTACAATGTAAATTGAAGGATGTGCATTTTATTGTACATTGGCTTTGGCCTGTGGTTATATAGCCCAGTAGAAAGAATACTCAGTGGGGTCCTGATACTAAACTATGAGTTCTCCACTCAAGTATGGCCCAGGGAACAGGCCCAGATTCCTTTCTATGTTCTGTTGATCCTCTCCCATGCTCCACTTTCTTTTCTACAGTAATAAATTACTTGCCAAGCCTGCGGCCTGCCTTATAGAACTTCTCAGATTTATTCCTTTTTGTTATTATTGCCTCCTTCTTGCTCTTTTTTTATTATTTGTGCCTTTGCTCTTTCCATGCATTTATTAACTGAATTAGCATATTTCCAATGTTTGTTCACATTTAATGAGGTATTGGTATTTTGATGGCAGAAATGAAGAAGTGAGACCCACGGGTGAGAATTTTATTGAACTTCAATGTATTTTTATTCTCCAAGAGGTGTGAATCACAAAGTAGTAATCTATTGTGCAATGCAAAGTGATAACGTGTCCCTATAGTATCTGATATTTTAATGGCTGAAAATATGACACTGTTGAGGAAAGTTCCTTAGACAAAGTGGCTATATCCTAAAGAGTTCAACTTTACTTAATAGAAAATGAAAAAAAAAATCTTATCAGATTTTTTTTATCAGATTCTTATCAGATTCTATCACAAAACACTTCAAATATATTAAAAATTATAGAAATATTAAATTGGATATGCCTCTGGATTAATTGGATTAAATAGTCTTAGTCAGGGTTCTTTTGGTGCAAATAACAGAAAACTACCCAAACTGACTGGCGCAGGAAGGGGGAATTTATTATAAGGACACATAAGTGTCTCAAAGTTCCCAGTGGGACTGCAGCCTGGAGCTAGGAACCCATCAGAACCTAGACATGGACACATTTTCAACTTCCCGCTTTCTCTCTTGTTGCATTTGTTATTTGTGCTTCCTTCTGTCCAGGTGAAGTTGGCTATCCCTGAAGGGCAAACTCACCTCCTGAGTTCAAATGAAGAGCTCAAAAGTATCCATCATCTCTGAATCCAAAATCCGGATTCCTAGGGAAAAGAATGTAATTGGTCTGGAACGTAGGAGTCCTGTAGTGAATACACGGCTGCTTAGAGATCTGAATTGGGTTGGGATGGGATGGGGGTGAGAAGTTCTCAACGAAGTGGGTTTATGGGACAAGCATAGACAAGCATTGTCTACTACACACACTTTATCTTGCTTGATCCTTATAGTGCCACATAGAAAGCCAGTTTAATGTGGGCACAAAATAGTTGTAGCTGAAGTATTTTATGACATTTGCTTACTGTTAAAAGGCTGAATCTACATATGCACACCACAGTGACCTGTTGAAGAAACCTTCTGTAGAAATTATATGCTAATAATTTTTATCTGAAATAAGTAGGAGATTATAGGGAGGTTGCGTGTGCTTGATTTCATATTTATTTTGCTTTCTTTTGGTATGGATTGGATTGTGTTAATCATTATCATAAGCACATTACCATGGTATCCTTTATTTAATTACTCAAAAATATTTACTATTTCATTGGCATTTTCCTTTTCTCATCTTTGTTCCCTCCCTTGTTCCATTTTCTCCTCTACTTCTCTCTATCCTAATTTTCTTCCTCTCTTTCTCATCACTCTCTTTCTCCTGAGGAATGAAATGTGTGTGGGTGTTGTTGCAAGTGGGAGAGAGGAAAACTGAGCAATAACAAGTTTGAAAGTAGCAAAATTATTTTAGTAACTCACTGTCTTGGGATGATACATATTGATGTATAATTTATACACAAATGCAAATAGTCATGTAAATTGGGTGCGTATTTTAGCTCTTAGAAAACGTCTGCCCACACGTTGTTGTGCAGTCCTTCCTATGCTTTAGCTTCAGACGGCTGCGTTGGAGTCCCTAGGAGTCAGAATTAAGAGGATCTGGTGTAACTTGGATGAAATGTGCGGTCTTGATATTTCCATAAAATGACCAAGGCATGTGAAAGGGATGAAAGGAGAGTAGAGAGAAGAATAAATGGAAGAAAAAGATGTGTAAGAAGACAGTGGGGCTAAAGATGGGTGGATGAGCAAGGGAAGGAGAAGGAGGGCTGAACAGGTGGGGTTGCTGAGCTGGACAGTGTGTAGGTAGCTGCCTGGAGGGCATTTATGTGGTCAGAAGAAAGGCCAGTCTGATTTAGGAAAAGACAGTCCCTGGCAGTTACGTGGTTATTGAGGAGTGCCTTCCTCAGCTGGGCTGGGAAACTCTGTGTGGGACAAACTTCTGAAATGTTATGCAGCATTCCTGAGGGGTGAGAGACATGAGCATTGGGAAGCCAGGATGCAAATCTAAGGTTTGCAAGGAGCCATTCCCTAGCTCATGACCCTCAGGTAAGGAACCCTGGCCATCCTGCAGGGGCTGTGTGGGTCTGAGGTACACTTTGAGTTATTATTGCTTGGAGACCCCAAAGCAGGGAGAGTCAATGGAAGACTAATCAGAGGAAATGAGAGTTAGAGTATGGGTTGTGCCTCCAAATGAAGGTGGTTATCGGAGCATGTGTGACTATTGATAGAAAGAAGCCTTGGCGTGAGGAAGGCCAAAGGCACCTATTTCATTACTGCATTAGGTCCCGTTGGGTGACAAACCAGCTGCTAGGAGAGGACTTGTCTCCATTTCACTCTCAGCTGGAGGAGGAAGAGTATCATGGGCTGAGATCAGGTGCAGTGGAAGGCAATTACTAATATGTGGTAGAGGTGAGATTTGAATTAAGGCCTGTCTGGCTGCAAAGCTCATATACTGTGTGTCCTGCCGTGGCACCTCTATCACTTCTCCTGCCCTTCCTAAGGGCAGTGCTGACGACCTGCAGTTTTTAGCCAATATGCTGCATAACCCTTGCAGACACGCTGCTCCTGCTCCTAGAGCAGCCTTGGAGTAGGCAAATTATTGCAGCAAATGTTAAGACTAACAAATTGTCGTAGGAGACAAGACCCAGGAATCTGGTCTTCACATTTTCTGAAACAAAAATTGCGTGTGACACATGGTCTAACAAAAGAGTTTTGTGCTGCTTTGTGCTGTGAGATTAAATTGGGAAGTATGGATATGATATATTCAAACTTCAGGGATTTTGAAGGGTTAGGGAACAATAGAAGAAAATGTTTGAAATAAAAATGGTCCTGGAAAATTCTGGATATAAGTTTGTGCTGCCTACAGAAACCTGAGTAGTAGGTATATTATAACAAGTCCTAAGGGGCAACCAAGGATGCATTAGAATTGGTAGCACATTTTTGCCCTACCATACAGATGGTAGGGAAACTACTTCAAACAATTCTGATAGAACAGTAACTTAGGAGTAGAGAAAGGAGAGAGTTGGCGGTTGGAAGGATTGGACAGAGAGACCCTTGAGGGACCAATTAGGGCGGAGGCATAAATGAGACAGGAAGTAGCAACTCCATGGTAAAAACTGACAAAGCCGTAAAGAGGAAAAACAAGATGGTGAACTACACATAAAAGGACCTAAGTTCTTGTTCCTCCAGATAATGAGAGAGGGCTTTGTGAATGGCATGTGCTTGCTTGAAATTAGTTCATGAATGTGCATTGTTCTTCCTCACCTTTGTACCTTATACTTGCGGTTTCGACATGTGAAGCTGACTCCGTCCTTATTTTACTACAGAACGTCTATTCTCTTTGAAGGCCTGATTAACGTATCTTCTCATTAAAGCCTTTATCGATTTGCTCCTTCCAATTCCCACCACAGCAGAGTAGCTCATGCAACAATTTAATAGCAAATATCCATTGTGTGTCTAGTGTAAGGGGGCTCCATGCTAGGCACTGGTGATAAAACAGCAATCAGAACACACCCAGTTTCTGATCTTGTGAAGCTTTCCCCACTTGGTGCCACTGCTGAGCCTTCTTAATAAATACATGCTACTATTATTTAAAATATACATCGTTTTGAAATTATTTATGGATTTCTGGCCCCTATTAGACTGTGAGTCCTTGAGGGCAAGCACTATGCCTTAATCAAGTTTTTATCCTCAGTACCTTCCAGAGTGCTGGAATATAATAGTAACTGCACAGGCATATATATAATGAATGAACATTTATCATATTTGTTACCTTTTATAAATGTGTAGACTTTGAGCATGTTCTCATTCATCTTTCATCTTCTAACACTTCCATTTTCATAAAGAAGAGCCTCCCAGGAGAATTAT
Source organism: Rhinolophus hipposideros (assembly GCF_964194185.1). NCBI lineage: Eukaryota > Metazoa > Chordata > Mammalia > Chiroptera > Rhinolophidae > Rhinolophus > Rhinolophus hipposideros. The sequence continues at coordinate 45,722,766 of NC_138048.1, read as the reverse complement.
TTAGTCCCTTTTACAGACTCTTTTGAGATCTAATATCTTTCTTGAGGAGATCAACAAAAACTGGGGCAGAGGGACTGTGGTGACATTAAAATGAGTTAGTTTTATTTCACATAGACATTTTCTGAAACTTTAGATTTACAAAAGTATGCATTATTGGGAACTGTGTAATTTTTCATTATAGGTTTCTTTATCTAGCAAGTTCTTCTGGTACATTTGAAATATGATTCTGTTTATAGAACATTGATTTACAAATAGCTTTATCAGCAATATATCTGTTGGAAATATGCAACAACAATATATGGGAGCAGAATGAATGATAAGTTAATTAAGAACATGGAACATAAAACTTTAATCAATAGACATAAATAAAATATACCTCAAATTAATATTATCCCCAGGTAAGTAGTAGGGAGAGGGACATATGAAAATGGATGGGCCTGTGTGGTGAAAGGGTGGAAGGAAGAGGTACAAAGGGAGAAAGGAAAGATGAAGAAAAGGGATGACAAGGAATGAGAAAAGGGAGAGAAGAAAAATTTAGAGTAGGAGTAAAGAAGTCTCACAAGGGTCAGCAAGAGAGATGAGGGCAGAGAGAGTTGGGGACATTGACACAGAGGTAGACACAACTGACTCAGGTAGAACAAAATGGCAAAGCGAAAGAGGAAAAAGGAGAAAAGAGCATGGGGCTAAGTCTGTGTCTGCTTACTAGGCAAAGCCCTATGCTCGCACAGTCATCTTGGAACTAATATGGGGCTGGTGGAGTTAATTCCTTCAGTCATTCATCCATTTGGTGGGCCTATATAGCACATGAACCAAGTGCTGGGCATTATTCTGGGTTTGGGATACAGGATAAGATCCCTATCTTCTAAGTTAAAGTTTAGGTTTGGTGATGAGATTGCCCCATAGTTCCTCTGATTCTGTAGCTATAGTGGTAGGATTTGGGTCTGCACTTGCAGTTGGGTGCTTTGTTATGGACCATTGCTCATACTGTAGGTCTGCCCTGGAGTTACCTTCAAGGTCCCTTGAAACCCTCAGTATACATGACTCTCCTTTCTTGGGCTGGGCCATTTAGTTGTAGCTTCATCTTTGACCCAAAAGAAAAAATGGACCTACCCAAATAAAAATTCTCTTTAGTTCTTACTGTTTTTGCTTCTAAGATTTACATGTGTGTACCAGATTGTATCCTTGAGGCAGTGCCTTTTATTGGCCACTCTTCCTGTGCTTTCTTTTCCCCCAAGCAGACTGCTGAGATCACCCAACTTTTGTTGAAAATCCCACCATGGGAAGTTGTGATGATCTTGGTAGGGATACCAAACAAGTGGATCGGTGCTAGGGTTAGGTCTTAAGGGCCAGCGCTTGGTCACACATGGGAGTTACTAGCGTAGACATAAGTAGATGGACCTAGAGAGAGACTTTATTGCAGAAAGGGGACTAAAACTAACCAGAGGGAACAGATCTATCCAGTCTAAACAAAGACATTAGGGCTAGACAAAGGAAATGAGGTCAGGAAGTCGGGAGCTGAGAAAATGCAGGGACAAGGCTGAAGATGGAACAAAATGAGGATGAGGGAACTCTTTTGAGGAAACTGGAAGGCTTGGAGTTTCTTCTAAATGGTTGCTGGCTGTGTGGGACACTGGACAGTCTGCTAGAATGAAAGACATGGTGTCAGGCATAGACAGTTCCAATTTGGTATGTGGGGATCTCAGTGTAATGTTTATGAAGTGACACAGTAAGAATTACTATTAAGTTGAACAAGTGAGATTCATGGGGTATAACTTTGCTTCTTCCACTGTCCATTAATTCCCACACTGTGGGGCTACTGTGTTTCCCCGAAAATAAGACCTAGCCGGACCATCAGCTCTAATGCATCTTTTGGAGCAAACATTTACAGAAGACCCGGTTTTATAAGACCGGGTAATATAATATAATATAATATAATATAATATAATATATCTTATATTAATGTTTGCTCCAAAAGATGCATTACAACTGATTGTCCAGCTAGGTCTTATTTTCGGGGAAACATGGTAGTTGCTACCTTCTCTTCTTTCTTGATATCCGGAGCAGCAGGGCATTTTATACACACACACACACACACAGACACACACCCATACCACAAATACAATTTCAGGTAATAAGAAAGTCTTTAATCCTTATGTAAAGTTATTCTTTCTCTACTCCCCCAGTTAGATCCTCCTGCATGCTGACCTCTTGCCAAAGGGACAGAGTGTGTGGTCAGCTTTTTTCCTTCTTTTTTCCCCCATCTAGTAATTTAACCTATCCTCCGTCATCTTGTTAACCTTGGTTTTGACTCCCATGGAATTGTAGTGTGTGTAGGGTGATTTATTAATTTTCTATTATTGTGAAACAAATTACTACAAGTTTAGTGGCCTAAAGTGACACCCATTCATGAGCTCACAGTTCCTGTGGGTCAGGAGTGCAGTCCCAGCTGGGCCCTTTGCTCAGTCTCACAGGCTGCACTCTAGCTGCTCGCTGGGCTGTGATCTCATCTGAGGCTTGGGATCCTCCTCCAAGTTCATGGGACTGTGGTCAGAATGCATTTCCTTTCTCCTGTAGAACTCATTGTGGCTTGCTTCTTTAAGGCCAGCAGGACAGACCATCTCTGACCTCTAGATGCTCTTTTGAAGGGCTCCCTGATTAAGTCAGGCCAACCCAAGATACTCTTCCTTTTGATTACTTAAAGTCACCTGGGACTATAGGGACTTCAATCACGTTAACAAATCCCTTCATCTTTGCCATATTCTGTTGGTTAGAAGCAAGTCACAGGTTTTGCCCACACTCAAGGAGAGGGGGGTCACACAAAGGCATGGCTACCGGGGACAGGAATCATGGCTACCGTGGGCAGGAATCATGGACACCAGCTTAGAAGTCTGCCTACCACAGGTTAGGAGACATTTTCTCATTTGATAAATATTGCTAAGAGCTGGCATCAGTGTCTTTTGGGCTTGTCAAGTGTTTTCAGCTGTCTCTCTCATTAGCCTTTCTGATAGGATTTTTGGAAAGGGTTTTTGGAAACGCCCCAATTCCCTTTCCTGCCCCACCATCATAAGGGTTCTTTTACCTGAAGTTTCCTTGACACATCTGAATGCATTTGTATTCCAGCTGTAGTTTATGGCACTGCTCAGTTCCCTGTCCTATAGCTAACCACCTGCCCAGCCTCTCTTGGCAGAGGTCCCTTGCCCTTGTAGGGGGCTTTCTTGTTCAGGATCTGTGAGAATTCTATGCTGGCTCAGGGGTAGCCCACACCTGGCTCACCGGAAACACTCCCTCCTGTATTTCCCTCACAAATACTGGGAGTGCTTGTTGCCTCAGTATGAGAATCTCTCTTTTCTCATGTTATGAGGGGTCAGCTATAACTTCTCTTACTTTTTAGATTTCACAAACATGAATTCACCATTAGTATGCCCACCAGACTGCAGAGAGAGCCTGTTAAATTCTCAGAGGCGTTCTGTTTAAGCATCTTTCCTTTGGCTTGACTGAAGGAGGTGGCATCACCCACCTGAGGTAGATATCCTTGACCAAACCACTCTTGAAAAACACTCTCCTAACTTCCAACTCTCTGCTTTTTTATTTCCAGTTTTTGTTTTTGTTTTTTAAATCTCAGATTCAGAAGTGGGCCCAGCATCAGTGAAAGGCAGTTGCAGAGAGGACTCCAGAACCAAGAAAGGCAGAAGTACACTGAACTTTCTGGGGGCGAGGAGAGAAGGACGGCTAGTCTGTCTGCAGCAAGGAAAGTCATTCAAAGACCAGACAACACAAAGCCATCACACTTCGGACCAAGCAGTGGAAAGTCAGTTGTGCAGAAGATACAGATTGCCAGGCAGGGCCCAGTGAAGGGCTACAAGTTTAGGAAAGCAGCCAAAGCCAGGGAGCCACGGGCATAAGAGGGCCAGACAGCCTTGGTTCCTAGCCAATATCTGCCATAACTAGATAGTATTACACACATGAAGTGATTGAAGTTGAAAATTAGGAAGAAACATCAAATTGTGCCTTTTTACTTCTACGTCTTTAAAATTTTTATAAATAAACTTTTAAATTAAGCATAAGGCTAAAAGTTCTGTGTTAATCACCATAGAAAATACACAGATAAGCTTTTAAAGAGTTTATGGGGGTAAGATAAATATATAAATAACCATAATAAGGATCAAATATACTTGTCAAGAATTCTTCCTCCTGTTTCAATATATTATTTAATACTTATTCTAAGGTTAAACATGTTATTAAAGTAATCATAATGAAAATGTTCAAACCACACAGAAAGGTCATCCACCTACTCCACATAGATAGCTTTTATCTTAATTAATAGACTTTTAGAGCTGGTTTAGGTTTACAGAAAAATTGAGCAAAAAAGTACAGAGAGCTCACATATATTCCCAGTAACTACTTTTTAAAGTTTCTGATTTTTAGTTCTGATGCTGCTCCTTATTATAATTTCAAATTATCACCAATATTTTCTTGATTTATTAATGCTAGATTGTATTTGTTGATTCCCTGACATGAAGGATGGAGTATTTATTTCACTTCTATTTTCTCCCAGGCTTTGTCCCCCTTTTTCTCTCCTCAATTTCTGTTACATTAGTATTCTTTCATTTGCATTTATATTTTCTGTAATGACATTTTTTTTACGTTGACCATAGGTTTATTAGAGAAATTAACCCCCACATAGCATTTGCAGTGTTATGATATGCATGGATTGTTATTATTATGCATTGTCACACCAAGCTTAGTGCCTGGTCATAGAGAAGGTAATGTCATCCTATGTTACGAAACCACCCATGCTCAAAAGAGAGTATTTCAAGCATAAAGGTCCACTGGATCATTGTTTAATTTCTTTTCAACTCTCTTCTTTACTTCTAGGTCATGTTCAGCCAGTGAAGCTTCTTATAGCTTATGTTGTCTTTTTGTATTTCTTTTTAATTTCATTGGTATAGCTTCTAGTGCTTTTTTTTCCCCACATGGGGAATGTGAATTTTCTGAATCCTAAATATTAAAAAATGCCTTTATTTTGCTCACACGTATGATTGATGGTTTGAACATATATGGGATTATGAGCTTAAAAATAATTTTTCTTACAACTTTGAAGACATCTGATTGTGTTCTAGTGATCAAGCTTGTTGATGGGAAGGACTGTCGTACTTTAAATCACTAAATGAGTTATTCCTTTTAAAGTGCCTAGAAAAGGGCCTGACATATAGTAAGTGGTATATAGCGGCTGATAAATAAAACACCAAAAATGCTTTCTGATCTTTCTCCTATAAGATATTATTTTATCTCTGCAAACTTTTAGGATTTTTTTTCTTTATCCTTGGAATTCTGAAATTTCGTCAAACTTTATTGCTAATCCTACTTGGCACTTAGTAGAAACTTTTAGTCTGAATATGCTTGTGTATCTCAAGCTTTGGGAAATTTTATTTCATTATATTTTATTTACCCACAGCCACTGTTTTCTGTTTTCTACTTCTGGAGCTTATATTAAATAGATGTTAGATTTCTTGGCTCTGTCCTCCATATCACTTAACTTTTCCCTCTATGTTTTCCATTTCTTGGTCCCTTTGCTTCATCTTTTTGATCCGCACCTGTCTTGTTTTATAGAAATGAAACCCTTTCTGATAGAGCAGACTAATTAGATTTTTTTAAAGTTCATAGGTTCTCACCGTAATGCCTGTTCCTTACTGAGTTGGTTATTTGGTTTAATCACAATGGTAGAGCTCCTTTCTATGTAGGTTTCAGTCAGATGTCTAGTGAGTCCTGGTTATTGGTTAAGGCACATGAAGGTAGATTAATTAGTGTATATTCCTGATGTGGTTTTCTCTACGGTTGTGCTGGTGTCTGTCAACAGGACATTCCTCTCACGGGAGGGGAGTGTGTGGATGAGTAAGGCATGTGACGGGCACCTTGAGGGGAAGCAGGCACTCAGCCTGCGGCTGCCACAGCAATTGGCATTGCTCCAGGAGAAGGCATGCTGAAAGAGAGCTCTCTCCTCCTCCTCTTCTTCCTCCCATCCTCCTTATTCTTTGTCCTCCTCCTTCTTTCTTTTAAGGTCTGATGTGCAGTACAAAAATGGATGAGACTTTGTTCTCTTTCTCTGCTCAAATACCCACACATTGACCCTTATCCAGATAATTGCCCATTTTTGTTAGGGAGTACTTGTAAAGCTTCATCCCAGCAGGCAAAGGTTCAGCCATTTGTATTCTGTATACCTGGAAGAGGAATCAACACTTTCCTTGCTCAATGGATGTAAAAAGAAGAATTCTTCAGTTAATTTGTTTCATTGCCTCAGAGCCTATTCCTGAACTTTGTCATTTGTTGACACCAAGTTGCTTGGCTTGTGTCCAGCTTCTCTAGGGAGCAGTGTCTCTTACTTTTGGTGTTTTGGGTGGTGATATCCCTTCCATCCCACCTTCTGTCTTTTAGAATTTCCTCAAACTTTCTGATGCCCTGATGGCTCTTTTTCTCATGCTCTATCTCTGTTATGATTTTATTCTTTAAACAATGTCATTTTAGTTATTTTACTGGGAACTTGGGTTTGAAGAAAGGTAACTGGGTATGCTCATGAAACCTTTGTGAACTGGAAGTTTTCTTTTTAAAGTACTATTTTAATAGGAAAATTATGATGGGGAGGGCATGTGCTAATTGCTACCCCTCACTTGACTACACTGATGGAGAACAGGGCTCCTAGGACCCAAACCCTAAAGAGAGGCATCCCCTGGTGACATATTTGAGTTGTGGTCACGTCCTTATGAGGAATTGGGAGGCTTCCTTATTAGTAGCCCTGCAAACCCAAATACCTATAAAAGGATAGCAGTGGTCACTTCCACTTGCTGTCAATGACAGTGTCTGCACCTTGCTAGCAAGTGCGTCCATCACTTCTACCACTTTAAATGCAGCTGCCCAGGAAGTGTTAGGAGACCAACCAAGCCAAAGACCTTAATACCCTAAGGTGGGAATGGCTCTAAACCTCAGGAGAAAGCCTTCTTTATGAGGCCTTTTGAAAATGTCCTCGTCCTTCATGACTTAGAGTAACACACATCTCTCTGCCTAAAGGGTTTAGCTACTGGATGATGGGGAACAGGGTGTTCTTAAGATTCAGGGAAATTTCAACACAGCAAACACTATTTCCAGTCTTTCTGAAAACCTTTTGATTATCAACTTGTGCTTGGAGCCATCCCTGAAAAAAAATCCAATTTGGTGTATTTTATGGATTTTATTATAGTGCTATTTATTCTCCATCCCAGATAGCTAAAGCCAGTGTTAAATAATGCAGGCTTTGTAGCTCTGAAACTCTAATACAGACTGGGTCTGTGTGCTCTGCTTTCAGAGAATCCAAGATTGGGGGAGGGCAAGACAGCTGTAGGAGCCAACTCACAGCCCTCCTGTGCTGCAGCGAGCAAGGCCCACATGGATGCTGGAGAAAGCTGGCCTGGGAGTCAGGACACCTGGGGCTTCTGACAGCTCTGAGGCTGTAATTGGCTTGTGGCCTTGGGCTAGTTGCTGAACCCCTCTGGACCTCAGTTTCCTCCTTCATAAAATGTTTAGTTTACTACCTCAGGCAACTTTATGCTAGATGATCTCTAATGTTTATTTTGAATATTCTGAGTCTCTTTTAATAAGATTACCTTTAACAACACAACAAGCATTTCTGTAAGGAAAAGGAACGTATGGAAATAGGATGCAGCATTAGTCTATTGAAGAGAGAGTATTTCCCATATTATAGATTTCTTTAGCCTCAGAAGGAGGGATATGGACATCAATGTAAATTACTTAAGTGAGGTATTATCATTATAACTAAAGACCCTACTGATGGGTAACTATTGCAAGAATCTAGGATCATATATTCCCTAAAATATATCTCCAGTTTCCTGTGTGTTTATAATGGGGAAGAGAGTTTCAATTCTGGTGCCTCGGTTTAAAGGTACATAGATAAAGATGAATACATTTTTAAAAAGAGGAGTGCATAGATATCAGGAAGACTTGGGGGTGGAGGATAGGTGGGGAGGGAATGTGGAGCAACTACTGCATCGGAAAAAAAGCTAAGGTGCATATGGCAACACACATAGCTCTTAAAAGCCTTAGGATTGATGAAAAAAATAAGGAACAGAGTGAGACATTACACAATTCCATTCACATGAACTAAAAATATATATTATGTAAAAACACATACAAATATAATTTTAAGAGAATTTAATTAAAAGAAAAATTGAAAGGACCCGGAATTATTGAGCTTGAAGAAAGAAAGGTTTGAAATGGATGTAGTGTATAGTTGTGGGTATTAAAGACTGTCCTATGGAAGAGAGACTGGGTCTGGGTAGTCCTTGAGGACAGATAGGGGACCATTTGTTCTGCAGTTTGGGGAGCAGGTTTTGGTTCAATTCCAAGAAACTTTTGTGTGCCAGTGAAAGCTTACAAAGTAGGCCAATTGGATCTATTTAGGATAGGTAAGGGGAACTAATCTTGGCTTATGTGGAAGTGACCCCTGTATTGGGCATATTTGATCATACGGTGTCTAAGGCTCTTTTCATGGCTAATTTTCTACATACTAGGATATGTGTAGAACCATTTGCAGTTAACTCTGGAGTATGTAGGTAAGACAGTAGTATGAAAATATGGGTTCAAGGGGGAGAAAGCAGCTAGCTAACCACCAAAACATCCCCAAGGTAGCACTAACTTAATGGATTTGCCACCAACACTGGGATAGACTTTGATGGATAACAGCTGTTTGGAAACTTTCATGTACATATGAATTCCTTTGTTTTTAAACAGCACCATTCTCAGGTGTCGCTCATCTGGTAACTGGAATTATTATCTGATGCTGGGCTGGAATTAGAAATTGCTGCAGTTGAAGTGAGCACCCAGATGATTCATATGCAGGTAGGTGGTGGGCCCCAGATAAACTTTGAGAAACTGTGTCAAGGCCAGGTACTGTAGGCAGGGTGCCAAGTTTTTTTTTGTTTTGTTTTGTTTTGTTTTGAGTTCTGTGGACATATTGTCCAAAACCCACAATTGTTTTTTATTTTAATTTTTTAAAATGTAATTTAATTAAAATTTTTCTTATTAGTTTCAGGTGTAAAAAACAATGTAATAGTTAGAATCAGGTTTTAAAAGAGGGTTTGAATTCTTGATCTTGGGAGACCATTTAACCCTGGCTCCTGAGATTCTCTTCCAACACGTCCTAAGAGACCAGTGGCTACCCACTTTCTCCCTATCCCCTCCTTCACCCACACTGGAGGGTCCCTGGCTCCCCATCTTCCCTGACTGTTACAGAGAGTGCCTCTCTCTCTTAACATGGGCATTTGACAAAGGCTCTAGAATAATGACTAGGGAGTGACATTATTCCTGGACATAAAGAAATGTTGACTTAGAAACAGATGTAAATATTTAGTACAGAGTTCTTGCTTTTGGCTGCTAATGAGTCTTTGATAAGTTTTTAGAGTTTTATTAACAAAACATGCACCAGTGATCCTGAGTGCTAATTGCATTTTTTCACATACAGAGCTGGTTGATTAGGTTGGCTCTAGAAATGAAATTAGTCTCTTGAAATCCCATATTTTTGTTTGTTTGCTCATTAATCGCCTTTTCCTAACCTATATGCCCAGGAGCCCAGCGGGAAGCCCTGTGAACAGGAGCACATCCAGTTGTGAAGCGGGGTTCCCAAACTGGCTGAGCATCAGGGTTACCTGGAAGTATTTTAAAATAGTAGCTCTCAACTGGTTTTAAATTTTGATGACTGAAGCCCACCCCCAGACATTCCGATTTAATTGATCTTACATGTGGCCTGGTCATCAGGATTTTTAGAAAGCTCCCCAGGTAGTGCTTTTGTGCAGCCAAATTTAAGAACCACTGTTTTTAAACACACGGAGTTTCAAGTCTCAACCAAGAGATTTTGATTTGGTGTGTCTGGGGCGGGGCCCAGGAATCAGCATTCACACTCTTCCCCCATTATTTCTGATACTCTTATTTGAAAAGAGCTTAGATTTGGAACGAGACAGATTTGCTTCTAATTCCTATTTAATCACTCGCAGGCAATTTTCTACCTTGGGAAAGTCCATTACCCTCTCGAAGCTATCTCTGCATCTCTAAGTTGGGTGAACACACTGTGACTTCACAGCCCCCCAGTGGAGTGTAGGGGGTTCCTCACTTCACTGTGGAGTCAGGTTGTCAGAGTTTGGGTCTCAGCTCCTCCACTGGACCTGTGAGTTACTGAGCAGATTCTCTAATTCTGGGCTTTTGAGACTTTAATGTATACATTGTACGTGAATCACCTGGGATTTGTGTTCAAATACAGATTTGAGAAGGGGCCTGGGATTCTGCCTTTCTAACCAGCTCCCAGGTCATACTGATGCTGCAGGCAGGCTGGGCAGTGCAGGGCTCAGTGCAAAACGAAAATGTGGGGCCCTTTGCACTTGTCTTATTAGGGAGACCGCTTCTTGGACTGTAGATACCTGACCACTGTACTGTATACCTGGAGCTGAAGCTGAATAATACTGAATGTCAACTATAATTTAATATGTAGTCTTGGGATGTGGAGTACAGCATAGGGAATAGAGTCGATGGAACTGTAACAGCTATATACGATGTCAGAGGGGTAGTAGGTTGGGGGAGGGGGTTATCACTTTGTGAGGGGTGTAAATGTCTAGTACATTATTTCGTACACCTGAAACTAATAAAAAAATGGAGGGCCCTTTGTTCAAAAAGCAGGCAGAAAATGTTAAAGGTGCTAAAATATAATGCTTTTTCCTTTCTTCCGTGGTCTCACTTTAAGCTTGTCATGGTGTGTTTTGTTATTTAATGTGGTACTAAGTAAAGAAAAACTAAACTTTTAAGTTATCAGCTTATTTATTAATAAATTTATTATTTATCTTTAAATTGTGCAATGTCACTTGAAAAAGGCAAATATGAGCGTATTTAACTCATTGGCGCATTCACTGAAATTACAAACTTCGCATTTCATTGCTCGTGCATCTGTATGGATTTGTTCTTTGGATCACTACAATAGTGGTACAACTGCACAAAACCAACTCAACTGTCATTTCACTTCTTGGTACACTTACAGTCTACATTTTCTGCCTTCCAGTTACTGATGAGTAAGGAGGAACTGGGAGAAACTACGAGTTGCGCTTCTGTTTTTCCTTTTCCTTCTATGCCATCATTTTCAGCATACATGGCTGGCTAACACAGGGATGTGACATGAATAAAAAAAATATGAAGGGATTCCCGGATAGTTTGTGTTACTTAGATTGCCATTTCCTTCTTTCTGCGTTCAAAGTCAATTCTGGTGGGAAAGGAAAGTGTGGCTTTGAGGGGCTGCCATCACTCTCATTTGCTCAGTCATGGATTTAGCATGCTTACCTTGTACTTGCTTTGAGTGCTGTTGAACTCCCACACACATCATGGGTCTCCTGGAATTCTTTTCTTATGGGCATGACAGATGCCATATGCAATGGGGCATCAATGATCAGTAAATATTTATGTCGCCTGCGTCTCTGCTTGTGTGCATGTTCCATGACCCATTGGATTTCATTTACAAAACACAAGGTGAAAGATAAAATTATTAAGAATTCAAGACAGCAGAGCCTTAAACCAAGAGTAGCCATCCTGAGCGAAGGGTCCTATGTGACTGCAAAGGCCTCACACTCATGAAGCCAACCCTGGCCATGCTTTGAGTAGCAAGGACCTATTACTGTGCTCTACACGTTACTATAGCATGACGATAGGCAAATAGTATCTCCACGGCCGGCAGCTACTGGCATGTAGAAAGTCTCTGCAAATGTTAATTCTTTACTTTCTTGTTTTCTCACTTCTCATCCTCTGAAGAAATAGCAGTTCAATAGAAAACCTTTGCGATGCTCAAATGAGGCCGAGTAACTGTAGGAGATAGTGAAAAGAATCATTTCCTTTGAACATAGTTATCTTTTGATGAAATGAGTGACCCTTCTGAGACCCTGGGCTAGGCTTGATCTTCAGTCCTAGGAAGCGATGTGACTCGCCATGGCCCCTGGCATAGGAATTCCAGTCTCAGGTTTCCACAGAGGAGGAGGAGGGCCAGTTTCCCACTCACTGAGTGGGAGGACTGCAGCACTTGCCTGTATTTGTCCCTTGTCTTCCTGCTGCTTTTGTTCTCAAAGCTAATTCCTGTTTGAAGAGCTGATATTTAATTCAACAGCCCCCCATGGAGCCTTGTGCCTGTGATAGAAGTTTCTAAAAATCTTTCAGTCAACAAAATGATAACAGCTGGTCTTTGAAACTCTGGGAACTCTAGACTGGGGAGGTGCTAGGGGAGGGAGAACTAAGGGAACAAGGATTGGGGCTGGGGAATGCACTATTTGTTAAGGATAATGAGGCAAAAATGTGACAGAGGTTTTTATTACAAATAATAGACAGAAGTCTTCAAACAACAGCAGAGAATCATTAAAAAAAGAAACAGAGTTAAATAATTGTCTAATTAGCAGGCACCAAGAAGACAAAATTTATTCCATTAGAACTTCTTAAGGGAGAGTCTATAAATTCACAGCTGGGTGTTCACTTTCTCAGGAATACAGAAAATGTGGATTTTCCTGGTGCCAAGTTTGTTCTTCGATCCCTTTGCCAAGCTTCTTTCTTATTAACTCCAGGTGAGTATTGCATCAGAGAACTGCTAGGCTCAGTTGCTTTACTCAACCATGTCATTAAGTTCTGGCCCAAGTATTGAGCCTTCAAGAAGTTGGGAACCGCAGGGACTGCTACTACTAACAATGCTATCAGCTAACATTCATACAGTGTTCCACAGCTTACAGAGCACATTGATATACACGATTTCATTGAATTCTTGCAGCCACTCACTAAGGGAAGCTGAGCCTGCCTGTATCAGTAAAAGTTTATGAGTATGGATGGCATATTTGTTAGCTTGGTTGACCATAACAAACTACCATAGACTGGATGGCTAAAACAACAGAAATTTATTTTCTCTTAGTTCTGGAGGCTGGAAGTCAGAGATCAGCATGCCAGCATGGTTGGGTTAGCTCTCTCTTTCTGGCTTGCAGATGGCCGCCTTTTCTCTGTGGGCTCACATGGCTTTTCCTCAGTGTATAAGGAGAGAGGCATAAGGGGAAGCCTGGGGAAAGGCACAGGGGGCGGGTGAGGGAGACACAGAGTAAGGGGGGAAAGAAGAGTAAGGAAGGGAGAGGAAGAGAAAAGATTTTTCCTTTCCTCTTTTTTTTTTTTTTTTTTTTTTTTTTTTTAATTAATTTTATTGGGGTGACAATTGTTAGTAAATTTACATAGATTTCAGGTGTACAATTCTGTATTACATCGTCTATAAATCCCATTGTGTGTTCACCACCCAGAGTCAGTTCTCCTTCCATCACCATATATTTGATCCCCTTTACCCTCATCACCCACCCCCCACCCCCTTACCCTCTGGTAACCACTAAATTATTGTCTGTGTCTATGAGTTTTTGTTTCTCATTTGTTTGTCTTGTTCTTTTTGGTTTATATACCACATATCAGTGAAATCATAGGGTTCTCTGCTTTTTCTGTCTGACTTGTTTCACTTAGCATTATTCTCTCGAGATCCATCCATGTTGTCACAAATGTTCCTATATCATCTTTCCTTAACGCCGAATAGTATTCCATTGTGTATATGTACCACAACTTCTTTATCCATTCATCTATCGAAGGACATTTTGGTTGTTTCCATGTCTTGGCCACCGTAAACAAAGCTGCAATGAACATTGGCGTACACGTGTCTCTATAGAGAAATGCTTTTATATTTTTGGGGTAGATACCCAGGAGAGCGATTGCTGGGTCATATGGTAATTCTATTCGTAATTTCTTGAGGAACCTCCACACTGCCTTCCATAGCGGCTGCACCAGTCTGCATTCCCACCAACAGTGTATGAGAGTTCCTTTTTCTCCACAGCCTCTCCAACACTTGTTACTATTTGTTTTGTTGATGAAAGCCATTCTGACTGGGGTGAGGTGATATCTCATTGTGGTTTTCATTTGCATTTCTCTGATGATTAGCGATGTTGAGCATTTTTTCATATGTCTATTTGCCATTTGTATATCCTCTTTGGAGAAATGTCTCTTCAGGTCCTCTGTCCATTTTTCAATTGGGTTGTTTGTTTTTTTGTTGTTGAGTTTCATGAGTTCCTTGTATATTTTGGATATTAGCCCCTTATCAGAGGAACTGTTTGCGAAAATCTTCTCCCATTCAGTTGGTTGCCTCATTATTTTGTCAATAGTTTCTTTTGCTGTGCAGAAGCTTTTCAGTTTCATATAATCCCATTTGTTTATTTTAGTTTTTACTTCCATTGCCTTTGGAGTCAAATTCATAAAATGCTCTTTGAACCCAAGATCCATAAGTTTAGTACCTATGTTTTCTTCGATGCAGTTTATTGTGTCAGGTCTTATGCTTAAGTCTTTGATCCATTTTGAATTAATTTTGGTACATGGTGACAGATAGCAGTCCAGTTTCATTCTTTTGCACGTAGCTATCCAATTCTGCCAGCACCATTTATTGAAGAGGCTGTCTTTCCTCCATCGTATGTTTTTAGCTTCTTTGTCAAAAATTATCTGTCCATATTTATATGGTTTTATTTCTGGGTTCTCAATTCTATTCCATTGGTCTATGTGTCTGTTTTTCCGCCAATACCAAGCTGTTTTGATTATTGTAGCCCTGTAGTACAAGGAAAAATCAGGGAGTGTAATACCTCCAGTATTGTTCTTTTTTTTTAATATTGCTTTGGCTATTCGGGGTCTTTTGTGGTTCCAAACAAATCTGATGATTTTTTGTTCTATTTCTTTAAAAAATGCCATTGGGATTTTAATGGGGATTGCATTAAATCTGTATATGGCTTTGGGTAATATGGCCATTTTAACTATGTTGATTCTTCCAATCCATGAGCACGGAATGTCTTTCCATTTCTTTGTGTCTTCTTCAATTTCTTTCAAAAATGTCTTATAGTTTTCAGCATATAAATCCTTCACATCCTTGGTTAAGTTTATTCCTAGGTATTTTATTCTTTTTGCTGCAATTGCAAAAGGAATTGTTTTTTCTATCTCTTTTTCTGAGATTTCATTGTTGGTATATAGGAAAGCAATGGACTTTTGTACATTGATTTTGTAGCCAGCAACTTTACTATATTCATTGATTGTTTCTAATAGCTTTTTGGTGGAGTCTTTAGGGTTTTCTATGTATAGCATCATGTCATCTGCAAAGAGTGACAATTTAACTTCTTCATTCCCAATTTGGATGCCTTTTATTTCTTTCTCTTGCCTGATAGCTCTGGCGAGGACTTCCAACACTATGTTGAAAAGCAGAGGTGATAGGGGACAACCTTGTCGTGTTCCTGAACGTAGAGCAAAGGGCTTCAGCTTTTCACCATTAATTATGAGGTTAGCTGAGGGCTTGTCGTATATGGCCTTTATTATGTTGAGGTATTTTCCTTCTATACCAATTTTAGTAAGTGTTTTAATCATAAATGGATGTTGTATCTTATCAAATGCTTTTTCTGCATCAATTGATAGAATCATATGATTTTTGTCCTTTATTTTGTTTATGTGATGTATCACATTGATAGATTTGCGAATGTTGAACCATCCTTGTGCCCCGGGGATGAACCCCACTTGGTCGTGATGAATAATCTTTTTAATGCATTGTTGTATTCGATTTGCTAGAATTTTGTTTAGGATTTTAGCATCTGTATTCATCAGAGATATAGGTCTGTAGTTTTCTTTTTTTGTGTTGTCCTTACCAGGTTTTGGTATCAGGGTAATGTTGGCCTCATAAAATGAGTTAGGGAGTACTGACTCTTCTTCAATTTTTTGGAAGAGTTTGAGCAGGATTGGTATTAGATCCTCTTTGAAGGTTTGGTAGAATTCACTGGTGAAGCCATCTGGTCCAGGACTTTTGATTTTGGGAAGGTTTTTGATGACTGATTCAATTTCCTTACTGGTGATCGGCCTGTTAAGATTTTCCAGTTCTTCATGATTCAGCCTTGGAAGGCTATATGTTTCTAAGAACTTGTCCATTTCTTCTAAGTTATTAAATTTGGTGGCATATAGTCCTTCATAGTATTCTTGGATAATCCTTTGTATTTCTGTGGTGTCCGTGATAACTTCCCCTTTTTCATTTCTGATTTTGTTAATTAGTGTCTTCTCTCTTTTTATCTTAGTGAGTCTAGCCAAGGGTTTGTCGATTTTGTTAATCTTTTCAAAGAACCAGCTTTTTGTCACATTAATTTTTTCTATTGTCTTTTTGTTCTCTATTTCATTTAGTTCTGCTCTGATTTTTGTTATTTCCTTTCTTCTGCTGACCTTGGGTTTCGCTTGTTCTTCTTTTTCTAGTTTTTTAAGGTGTAACATGAGGTTATTTATTTGGGATTTTTCTTGTTTCTTGAGATAGGCCTGTAATGATATAAATTTCCCTCTTAAAACTGCTTTCGCGGCATCCCAAAAATTTTGGTAGGATGTATTTTCATTGTCATTTGTTTCTATGTATCTTTTGAGCTCTCCTCTAATTTCTTCTTTGACCCAGTCGTTCTTTAAAAGTATGTTGTTTAATCTCCATGTATTTGTGTTTTTTCCTGCTTTCTTTTTGCAGTTGATATCCAATTTCAAAGCTTTGTGATCAGAGAATATGCTTGGTATGATTTCAATCTTCTTAAATTTGCTGAGGCTGATTTTGTGTCCCAATATATGGTCTATCCTTGAGAATGTTCCATGTACACTAGAAAAGAATGTATAGTCTGATGTTTTAGGATGAAGTGCTCTATATATGTCAATTATGTCCAATTCATCTAATGTGTCATTTAGGGCTGCGATTTCGTTATTTATCTTCTGTTTGGATGATCTATCCATAGCTGTCAATGATGTATTTAAGTCCCCTAGTATAATTGTGTTTTGGTCAATTTCTCCCTTTAGTTCTGTTAGTAGTTGCTTGGTATATTTCGGTGCTCCCTGATTGGGGGCATAAATATTGATGACTGTTATGTCTTCTTGTTGTATAGTCCCCTTTACCATTATGAAATGTCCATCTTTGTCTCTTGTTATCTTTTTCACCCTGAAGTCTGTTTCATCGGAAATCATTATGGCTACACCTGATTTTTTCTGGGTACCATTTGCTTGAAGTGTCAATTTCCACCCTTTCACTTTGAGTCTATGCTTGTCCTTGTAGCTGAGATGTGTCTCTTGTAGGCAGCATATGGTTGGGTTTAGTTTTTTGATCCAATCTGCTACTCTGTGTCTCTTTATTGGTGAGTTCAGTCCATTTACATTTAGGGTGATTATTGATATGTGAGGATTTCCTGTCATTCTGTCTTTAGTTTTCTGGTAAGGCTGTGTCTCCATTGTTTCTTTGCCTTTTTGTTGTTGTCTGTTATTTCTGTGTGGTGGTATTCTATGATGTTTCCCTCTGTTTCTTCTTTTATTACAGTATATATTTCAGATTTGGATGTTTTTTGAGTGGTTACCCTTGAGTTTATGTAAAAGAAAGTTTGATATTTAGAGTATTCCAGATTCTTCAGTACGCTTACTTTCTCTATTCCCATATTCCAGTTCAGGCCTTTACGCTCCCCCTTTTTATGTTTTGGTTGCCACAAGTTGTCCCTGTTGATGGTGGTCTAATAGCCTCCTTTAGTATTTCTTGTAGTGCAGGTCGTGTATTAGAAAATTCCCTCAGCTTCTGGATGTCTGGAAAGGTCTTTATTCCTCCTTCATATCTAAAGGAGATCTTTGCTGGATATATTATTCTTGGCTCATGATTTCTCTCTTTCAATAGTTTGAATATTTGGTTCCATTCCCTCCTAGCTTGTAGAGTTTCTGCTGAAAAATCTGATGATAATCTAATGGGCTTTCCTTTGTAAGTTACCGTCTTCTTTTCCCTGGCTGCCTTGAGGATTCTTTCTTTATCATTGATTTTAGACAGCTTCAATACAATGTGCCTTGGTGAAGGCCTGTTGGGATTGAGGTAATTAGGTGTTCTATTTGCTTCTTGGATTCGAGGATCCAGTTCTGTCCACAAGTTTGGGAAGTTCTCATCGACGATTTGTTTGAATATATTCTCTGTTCCCTTCCCTCTTTCTTCTCCTTCTGGTATGCCCATTATTCTTATATTGCTCTTTCTGATGGAGTCAGAAAGTTCTTGTAGAGTTCTTTCATTTCTTTTAAGTCTCAAGTCTCTTTCTTCTTCCCTCTGTGTAAATTCCAGGTTCCTATCTTCGATGTCACTGATTCTTTCCTCCATCTGGTCAACTCTACTACCTAAGCTGGATATTTTATTGTTAATTTCTTCTATTGAGTTCTTGATCTCCAGAAATTCTATTTGGTTCTTTTTCAAGATTTCAATCTCTTTTGTAAAATGCTCATGGTGTTCTTTGATTGTGTTTCTGAGTTCATTAAACTGCCTTTCTGTGTTTTCTTGCATCTCGTTTAGTTTTTTCAGAATTGCGATGTTGAATTCTCTGTCATTTAAATCACAAAGGTCCATATCTCTAAGTTCCTTTTCTGGAGACTTTTCACTTTCTTTCTGAGCTATCTTGTTGCCTTGGTTATTCATGGCAATCACTGATTTACTATTTTTCTTCCTAGACATCTACAGGAGT
The DNA here is from genome assembly GCF_964194185.1 of Rhinolophus hipposideros. Classification (NCBI taxonomy): domain Eukaryota; kingdom Metazoa; phylum Chordata; class Mammalia; order Chiroptera; family Rhinolophidae; genus Rhinolophus; species Rhinolophus hipposideros. The sequence goes on along the minus strand of NC_138048.1, from coordinate 45,704,170 downwards.
GTCTTCTGCAACAGGTTGATAGGTATGCGAAGAGCTTTTGGAGTTCCAAAGCTCTTTCTGCACCAGATTCAGAGCCCGTTTGTTTCAGCAGTTCTGTTTACTCCTGCAGGGATCCGCCAGATAGGTGGGGCCAGGGGCGGGGTGAGTTGTGAGAGGTGGCCCAGAGCAATGGCGGCGACCACCACCACAGCCAGTCCTGCTTCCACAGCTCCCTCCCCTTTGCCGGAACTAGTTGAGCTGCGAATCTGTGTCTGCGGTCCACAGTTCTCAGAGCAGCAAATATTCTGTCCTTTGATCCGACACTGCTACTTTATCGCTTCTAGCACCCGGCAGGTGGGGGCGGGGCGAGCTCTGGGAGGGTAGGGAGGGGGCAGCTAGTCTCCGTGCCTAGGGCTTCCGTTCTCCGCTCGGCAGTGAGGGCTTAAACCACCGATTTCAGCCCTCTTCCCTCAGTCTTTGCTCCGAGGTCTGCCGTGAGCGAGCGTTGGGTTCAGCGGTTTTGTATGCTGCCCCCTCAGCCCTGTGGGCCGTAAGTGGAGCCCTAGCAGTCCGAGTCCTTCCCTCTCCCGCAGCAGCTGCGGAAGATCCGGGCGCAGCGGGCTCCGAGCACTGAGCTAGGTCTGTGTCCTGCGACCGCGCGGCTCCGTCTCCGCACTTCTCTCCCTCCTCCCCCGCTCGCGCGATTCACCCACCTGGCGGTGAATTCAGTAGTCGGCCTCTTCGTCTTGCCTGTCTGCTGTGCAAGGAGTCCTTTGTGGAGTTATTGTTGTCCGATTCGTTGTAAATTCCAGGGGAGCGTTACAGAGGCTCACCTCACGCCGCCATTTTTTTTTGATCTCTCATTTTTCCTTTCCTCTTATAAGGTCAATCCTATCTGATCAGGACCCCACCCATATGACTTCATTTAACCTTAATTACCTCCTCAAGTCCCTATCTCCAAATACGGTCACATTGGGGGTTAAGGCTTCAATGTATAGATTTTGGGGGGGGGGACACAATTCAGTCCATACCAGATAGCACCTACCTAGTGAGAACACAAGCCCTCTGTACATCGCTGTCTGCATTGCCATGACCTTATTCCAGGACACTCTTGCCCAGGAATATAATGTCACAAATAATTATTATTTGGTTAAGGAACTTACTGAAAATGCGTTTATCTGAATAAAAGATGATTTAACTATCCCTCATCAGAGTAAATAACCCCCCCCCCCCTTTCAGGACAATAAATCACTTTACCAGATTCATCAAGCCACTGCTTACATTTTTAAGACTCTCTTAGAACCCTTTCCTTGCGGTGTCAACCACTCCCAACTACTGTGTCAGGAACTTGGCCTAATCCAAACCAGGCCCTTGCACTGAAATACCTGTCTTAAACCAGATCCCCAAACCTCAGAAATATCCCTCCTTGAAATAAGACTCAGTCAAGGGTGTGTTCTTCCTTACGGTAGTAAATAACTAACTTCAACTTTGCTTTATCAGGTAGTCAGCAATCAACATCAGTTTGAACCTTGGCTGGCACCAACACTTCCTAGCAGTGTGATCTTGGGAAAATTTTCTTACCCTGTCTGTGCCTTATTTTCCTTGTCTGCAAAATGAGCACTATCCACAGAGGGTCATTATAAAGTTTACATGAGTTAATACAGGTAAAGCTCTTTCTTACATACCCGGTACATGGCAGGAAATCAATAAATACAAGTTTTCATAGTATTGAAATCTGTCAAATGGACTGACCAGTGCCTTCATTTTTTCTGGATATATACTTCCCTAAAACAAGGCTGCCTAAGAGAAATAAAATATCATATGCTTTTAATTTACAGTGGAATTATATATAATTTTCTCCATTTGTATAATGCCATCAACTATAAAATATCAATTTAAACACAGCTGGGGGCAAAGAAATGGAACACTGCCATACTAAGTGTACGCATTGGTTATAATATACATACCAATTTCAGAAATGATAAAATGTAGGAAAGATTGTCTTAAAGATTACGTGAATTTCGAGGTTCTCCTGAAGCCCTCAGAGAGCTTTTGTAGGCCAGGTAGGGGTTCCCCTGAGGTGTTTCAAACCTATCATCACAGCTGAGTGGTTTCTGATTCCATTTTGGGGGCAGGCCAGGCCAGCTTGGGGAAAAAGGCAGCGAGCCTAAATCCATTTCACGTATGTTTGATTTCCTCATGGATTTGGTCATGGAGCCCAATGTTTGCAGACAGTTGGAGTGTGTTTGTTGCAGGCTGGAGCTGGCGTTTGCTGAAGGGAGGCCTGGGAGAGGGGCCATCCTCCCACAGAGTAGTCATTCTGCTCAGCTATGATAGCAGAGAGTATTGATGCAGCCATCATTTCCTCTCCCAAAGAGGCTCCACTCATGAGTTTCCTTTTCTTTAGTCTCACCTCATGGCATGTTCATGGCCACTGAATGCGATTCATGGGGTCAAGGCACATCTTCTGTACAGCGCTTCCCAAAGTGACATCTGTAGACCAGGGCCTGTACATGAACTGTTTCCAGTCTCTGTGCAAAACTTGACAGCATTTAGACACGTTATAGCAATTTGACATGATTATGAAATCCAGCAGTTGATCAATGACTTCATCTCATTGAATAGGACCGGTTCTGGGGATGTGTTATGCCTGGGTTAAGTGAAATATAGTACGAGATACAGATTGATCCTGTGTAGTGGGACTACATACTGGTCTGCAGTGGGCTGAACATTAAAACCACCAACATCACCACCGACAAAAAGACTGTCTGATAACCACAGATTTATTGAGAAATACTGTTCTAAAAATGACTTTTTGTCTGAAGCCATACCTGGCATTTCAGCAGTTGCTACCATGTCATGCAAAGATCTTGGAATACTGACCTGGACACCAAGAGTTCCCAGCCCACCTCGTTAAGAATGATTAAAGTTCATAATTCATTTGACATTGTTCTAGAGACCAAAATATGATGCTATATTAACAACTGTCTAGATGTGGACAGATGTGAATTGCCTGTTTCTCTACTTCATGAAAATATAATTTGAAGCAAGTTTTGAAGAAGCTGTACACCTTAGACACAGATCAGCATATTCCTCTAGCTTCAGTGTTAGTCAGAACATGACCTTGGATTGTGGCGACACTGTCCTCACTACCAGAATGAGTGGCCCTTCTGTGCTGTCCTCCCTGTAGTGAGGGGTTAAGGGTACTTTTGGAGTTAACAAAATAAGCATTTCCTGCCAGAGGTTTTCTAGCTGTTTTTCTTTTTCAAAGCAAGGCAATAAGATGTTCTCTTAAGAGTCCTTCATTTTATTTATTTATTATTTATTTATTAGTTTCAGGTATACAGAAGAACATAATGATTAGACATTTACACCCCTCATAAAGTGATAACCCTACTAAGTCTACTACCCCTCTGACATCGTGTATAGCTGTTCCAATACCATTGACTGTATTCCCTGTGCTAAAGAGTCATTTATTTTAAAGACCAATCTTTTGTCTACTTGGCCTTTCTTCCCCTAAAGAGAGACAAACCATAACAATGTCCTCATAGTTAAAGCAAAACTTTACTTGATTTAGACTGGGCATCCATATCAAAGATGTTTCCTTTCTTTCTCTCCAGGAATCCTTTAGCATTCCTTAAGTTTCTAACAATAGCTGACAAAATTGTTTTCTTATGTAAAATCGAACATTTTTCTCCCCGCTGGAATAACTTAAATAAATTTTGAATAGACTCAAACTGCTGATAAAAAATTGTTTTACAGAGTAATTTCCTTATATCTCACTTGCAGTATTTGTTTTACCTTCCACCCTTCCCTGTTATCGTACTTACCTTGGAAGTTTCTACTGATCCTTCGAGATTCTCCTTAGATTGTATAATGTAATGGTTGAAAGCTCAGATTTATCTTGTTCTCACATTTACTAGCTGAGTGACAGAGAGTCCCTTAGTCTCTGTTTACTTATCTGTAAAATAGAAAAATAATAGCACCTACCTAATGGGGGTTATGATAAGCATTAAGTGAGATAGTTGTTTTAAACTAATAGATCTTAAGGGTTCAATGAATACTAGTGATTCTTACTTTTAGGAAACACTTTCTATGGGTGGACTTTCCACTACTTTCTCTCTTCTAAAACTGAGTTCATTGACCCTCCTTGGACTACTTGCTATCTTGCCCTGTGCTTCCTTTTAGTGTTCTGCCCATGTGTCTGTTTCTTCCAATAGATTTTGGACTCATTCAGGGCAGATTTGTTTTTTAATCTTTGATGCCTCAATATCTCATCATCTGCTCAATGAATATTTGCTGAGCTGAATTCAAATGAACTAACTTCTCTCTTTTCCCATCTTCCTAGCACATTGGCATTTCCTAGTGCAGGGGAAATTGGGAATGCTTATTTAAATACAGATTTCTTAGTCTTTACATAATAAAAATTTAGGATTACTGAGAATCTTTGTCTTTAACAAGCTTGTCAGGATCTCTTAAGCTCAACAAACTGCACACACAGGACCCACATCTCCTCAGCATGTCCATGTTTGGCAACTTCTATGTGTTAGACCTGTGTCCCAAATTCTGCCAATGAACTCTGTATCATATTTCCTATCAGTCATTAATTTCCATTGCCTCTGCCCAATTTCAAGTCTTCTCATCTCTTGGCCACAATTTTGCAGTAGCATAATATGGCAGAGAGACTCTTAGGGTGTTCCTCATGATCCCTGCTTCTTAGTATCCACTTTGTGTACAGAATGTGTGACTTGCTTCTAATCAACAGAATACAGCAAAGGTGTATTTGCTGTATGGAGATATATGAGCACATGGGATGTATGCAATTACATTACATAAAAGACTCTCCCCTGCTGGTTTTGAGGAGACAGTGGCCATATTGGGAAAACACATGTGTCAAAGAACTCTGGGCAGCCTCAGCAGCTGAGAATGGTTTACAAGTAACAGGCATCAAGAAACTGAAGCCCTCAATTCTACACTCTAAAGGAATTGAATTCTGCCAACAACCTGAGTAAGCTTGGAAGCAGATTCTTCTCCAGTTATACCTCAGATAATTCCGTATCTCCAATGACACCTTGATTACAAACTAGTGAGAACCGATGTAGAGGACCCATTTGAATCTAGATTTCTGACTTGCAGAAACTTAAATAAATGTGTGTTAACGTAAGTTGTTAGATGGTGGTAATTTGTTCCACAGCAGTAGAAAACAAGTACACATTCTAACTGGTGTTCTTGATTTCTTTTTCTCTTGTTTCCCTTGCCTTTCCTATCCATTCCAAACAATTTTAGGTGCCTGAAGTTTCCTTTCTAACACAGACAGAGACTCTGAATAACCAATTTCATATCATTTCCTGACTCAAAACCTTTTATGAGTTCCTTGCTCCCTACAGAAGAAATTCCAGACTCTTCAGGGACTGCTCCACCCTTCTTGCGCTCATCCCAAGTGGCCTTTTCAATTTTGTTTCTCACCAAATCACTCTTTGTGTCTTGCACTTTCACATTTGAGGCTGTTGCTCATTCATACTTCAGCCCAGAATGCCTTTTCCCTTATTCTTCCCTTCCAGCGTTCCAATACAACATCCATCTTAAATTCTTCTTTGTTCTGCCCATGCAGAATGAGTTGTCCCTCTGTGGGGCCTCTGTAGATATCCCTTGTGCCTCATGCTAGCCTTTGTTTCACTCTGTCATGTTTTCCAGTTAGTCATTTGTGAGATGGTCCCACAAAATAATGAGCTCTTTGAGAGCAGAGACAGTGCTGCCTTCATCACTTCTTTTGGGCAACAGCATTCCACATGTTCTCTGACCTCATAGTACAATTCCTGTGTGCTCTCCTTGGCTGACATTTACTCAATTTACTGGTTCGAGTTTTATAAACATATTTTCAAATACTTTAAAGGGTCTAAAGTTCCCTAAACTGAGAAAGGACCTAAAGAGATATTAGGACCAGATCTAAAAAAGGTGCTGTTATGAACTTCACACTAGAAGGAACAGTCAATCCATTATTGTTAAAAGCTCAGGTTGCTGATATTTCCAGAAAGAACCAGGGTCCTTACTTTACTATAGTGGTATACATACCACATAAATAAATAAATTCTTCAAACCTTTGTCATTGCAAATCAAAAGTGAATTCTAATGGCAACTCATGTGGTTGAGTTGCCTTTCTGTACCCTGTTTGGGAATGAAGTATTAAAAAAAAAAGGGATATTAGAGACGTAGACACAACATCTAGTGTCATAGAGACACACTAGCAACTTAGATCTTCATCTGTATCATTAGGGAGTGTGATGGCTAATTTTATGTGCCAATTTGGGCCACAGGGTGCCCAGATACTTGGTTAAACATTATTCTGGGTGTGTCTATGAGAGTGTTTTTAGGTTAGATTAACATGTGAATGGTGGCCTAAAGCAGATGGTTCTCCCCAGGGTAGGTAGGCCTCATCCAATCCTTCAAAGGTCTGACTAGAACAAAAGGATGATTAAGGAAGAATTTGCTTTTTCTGTCTCACTGTCTTTCAGCTAGGACATTGGTCTTCTACTGCTCGTTCAGTACTCACACTCAGGCTGGAACTCTACCATCAGCTCTCTTGGGTCTCCAGCCTGCTGCCTTCTCAGCTTTCATGATTGTGTGAGCAATTTTTTTTATAATAAATCTGTTCTCTTGGAGTAGTAAACTATATACTAGTATCTATATCTATATCCGTATCTGTATCAATATCCATATCCTATTGGTTTTATTTCTCTGGAGAACCCTCTAGGCAGGGAGTGTATTTTAGGGGCTACAGAAACTATTATTTTGATGAATCAATTCAGTTTATCAACTATTTATTAAACATCTGTTAGAGTCAAAGCAATGAAATGTGCTAAGTACTATGAGAACTATAAAGAAATTTCCAGCCTTATGGTAAGTTCTTAAACTTGCTCTTAAACTATCATAAGGCAGGGAGTTTTAAGAGCCACAAGAGATGTGCAATCCAAATGCTTTGAGGTTTTAGTGGACGGGAAGGTCACTTTGGCCAGGCAGTTACATAAAACAGGCAGCACTAAGTCAGTTCTCTAGTTAATGTCACTCATTTTTCCAACCATTGTCCTCTGATTTATATGGAAGCAACCTTGAACTCCTCTGGTTGGTGTTGTAGGACATGTTAAAATTACGAAGTCACTCATCTTAATGAAGATTTAATAGTCATTCAATCAAATAACATAGAATCAAAATAAATAGATCAAAAACTATCAAACAAAATACATTAGTATTAAGTAGAATTTAATAACTTTTCTTCAGTCCGTTGACAAATTAAGTAGACAAATGAGTAAGTAAAGATGTAGAAGGCATAATTAATGTTTAATTATGTCTAGAAAATGTAATAAATAAGGTAAACCTAGCTGATATAGCTGCATCAGTTTATAGTGTACCATACGTTGAAAACAGAGAAAATACCTACTTAAGTGCTGTGGGACATTTATAAAAGTAGATCTATGTTAGGCCCTAAAGAAGGATTCCAAAAATTTTCAGACCCATAGACGTTAATCAGTAACATTATAAATTAATTGCAAAACTAGAAAACAAAGATTTCTACCACCTGGACACTAAAACCTCTTTCTTAAACTAACATTTTTAGGTTAAAAGTGAATTCAAAACTGGAATTGGAGAATAACTAGAAAATTAAACGTGAAGACATTACATATCAGAATATGAGGGATATAGCTAAAGCTAAGCTCACCACAAAAAGGTGTGGTCTTAAATTTATTAATAAAGAAAAAAAGAACAAAAGGATATGCATTAGCCATCTATGACAGTAGAAGAAAAACAAAATTACAAAAAACTCCTAAGTAAAATAGAACAAATATAAATGCATTCAAACTAATGAAGTCAAAAATAGAAAAATGGTGGAACTAATAAATTCAAGAACTGTATTATAAATACATTAAAATAAACACTCAACTAGCTTAATAAAGATATGCCATCAAGAAAATACCATTTGCCATCATTCCTTTAAATGCATAAGTCCTGCAAAGAATGATGCTGCAGCCTCAGTTTCTAGGATCTGTTTATTAAGATGTCCTTTAATTCAGTTCCTTGTGTTGACTTGGTCCTGCCAGCCTCTTTCTGGATAGGCATGTACTAATTGGCCCTATTTCCCCTTGTGAAATATGACACTGGCTCTCCCTGCATCACAGGGATTGGATTGTGGGTCACAGTCTCTGGGGCATCAGGAGCCATCTATACTCTCCTCTCTGCGTTCTTCATTTCCCTGATACTTGACGTGGGTGTGGCATAGTGAGAAGACCCTAGAGTGGGGGTCGTGCTGCCTAAATCCTACTTACTTTACTGCTATACCTTGGGTATTGTCAGGTCAGAGTCTCAAACAATTAGAACTCCAGTTTCCTCTTCTGCAAAACAAGGGGGATTGGATTTGATAATTTCTGAAGTCTCTAATGGAGATAATACTTTGGGATTCAGTACCTTTTGATACTCAGTGTCCTGTCCACTATAACTTTAGCAGTTATCAGTTATTTGGTTGCCCAGACTCTACTCTCCTCCACCCTGGGGTAGTGTCAGGTAATCAGCCAGAGGACACAGTAACATCACATTTCTTTGGAGACTTTGCTAAAATTGGTTCTAAAAATTTCATCAATAAGTTTTTTTCCTTCAACATTTATATGGAATATTTTTTATTTGTTGTACAGATTGACAATGAGATCAGTAGGAACTGAGCCAAACTCTAAGTGCTTCATTTATAAACCAGAAAAATGTGTTATAATTTTCTTTCATTGAATCCTGCTTCATTCTGCCTATTTTCATCTGAGTTGAGAGCTACTGTGATACAATTTAAGTATGTCAAAAGAGACAGGCTTGTCTGTGATGGACTCTTGCTCTGGTCAGCCTGGCAATTCTGATCATTCCTGACATGTCTACATTAGATTATCATCATTATCATCATTATACTTTAGGGTGAGCCCACACACTCCCACAGATATATACACATGGAAAGTGAAAATACTTTCAATTATCTGAACAGTTTGCCTGCAAGTCACTAAACATAAGACTGACCATCCATTGCAGATTGTGTTTCTGCCAGATGTAAAGGAATGTATTAAATATATTATGTATTTGGGGCTTTCTCAGAGTTAGTCCACAGACAGTAGATCTGCTACCAAAAAGTTTTTTAAAAAACAGAACCCGACCTTCTATCCCATCCCTGTGAAAACTGTGAGAATTCTTGCAGGAGGCAAACTCTGCAGACATTGACTGACAAAGGAAGTAGTTTTTTTTTTTTTTTTTTGTTGTTGTTGTTGTTGTTATTTTTTCTATTAGAACAGAATCCGCAGCAACATACAACTCCTCCTCCCAGACCAGGTCTGCTTAACTGGACACTTATCAGACTGTCCATGCTAAGCAGCCCACATCTGCACCCTATTATTATTACTGATACTTAATCGCTCTTTACTGAACATGGGTCAGAACCAGGAAAGAATATCAGCTCCAATCTGCAAGGCATCACCTTTGTGAGCCCTTAATAAGTGTTCACGGAAGGAAAGCAGAGGAAAGGAAAGGAACTCAATTTGCATTTGGAGAGTGAGCTAGTGAATAGAGGATAGAATTCACTTAAATGGAAAAAGAAATTATACAATTCATTCAGACTTATATGCTGAAATCTTTCTTTGTTGCTCTTTCTGACTAGAGAGAAAGTCAGGGAGTGAGTGATGAGCCAGCAGGCTTTGGGGTGAGGTGTTGCTTGCTCAGGGGTGGGACTGCATTTTCTATTTTTTTTTTTTGTACCTACCTAAGTGTGGTGACTTAGTGGGAGTCGGACATGGTGACTTCGTGGGAGTGGGAGGGGATGGGAAGACTCTTCCACATCAGTAATGTCTGTGAGATTGTTGGTATTGATTTTTCCTGCTGAGTGATACAATTTAAGTGACTTTTGACAGGAATTTTCTTTTTGATGGCAGTCGACTTCTGATTGTCTGGACATCTCATAGCCATGAACAGGAGAGACAGGGAACTCTTAGAGTCCTCACCTGAAAGGGGGAGCTCAGAGTTTCTCCAGCTTCTTTTCAGGCTTTCCCCATTAGGATGCCCTTAAACTGCTCCCATGAGGACCAGGTGGCAGCAAAAGAGAAGTATGTCAAAAGAGACAGGCTTGTCTGTTGTGGACTCTTGCTCTGGTCAGCTTGGCAATTCTGATCATTCCTGACATGTCTACATTAGGCTATCATCATTATCATCATTATATTTTAGGGTGAGCCTGCACAGTCCCACAGATATACACATAGAAAGTGAAAATACTTTCAATTATCTGAATAGTTTGCCTGAAAGTCACTAAACATAAGAATGACTGATGATGAATCTTGCTTCATTCTGCCCATTTTCATCTGCCCAAGTTCAGAGCTACCATGTTTAATAAATAGACATGAGAATGACTGATTCAGATGTCTGGGTGTTATGTGAAGTGGAGTTTATATATAGATTTCTGGGCTCATAACTAACTGGGGAGAAGAGAACAGTGCTTCAAAGGCTGATTTCCCTGACACTCTCTAGTCAGACTCAAAAAGCAGGGATTGAGATGTCAGGAACATTAGAAACCCTCTTTGCTTTACTTTTTTGGACAAGACAATGAAAACTTTTAATTATAATGTCTACTCTACTTCCAAAGAGGACCTGAGGCAGTCTAAACTAAAACACCCAAAATAGGAGAGTTAAATTATAGACAAACAAAGACAGCTTAGAAATCTAGATGAAGGACAGAAAGTACTGTGTATAGAATACTGTTAATGCAATTGAACGCCAAACTTGGTTCTGACCGAAAGTCAATAGTAGCAGTAAGGATACCATTGTAGCCTTATTAGTAATAATGGTTGCCACTGTTTTATATCAAGTGGTTTTCAGACATTGTTTTAATTTTTATAACAGATTTACAAACAACAGAAGGCTCAGAGAAGACAAGTGATTTGACAAGAGCTATAGACAGAATAAGTGATGGAGCCAAGATTCAAATTCAGAACTGTCGGAGTTCAAAGCCCGTATTCCATGGTATAAAACATGTCCTGTCTTTGCAGGACAACAGCTTTTTCCTGGGCCACAGGACAAATTGCTGAGATATAAGATGCTTGACAGCCCTACTAGAAGCCCCGTGTTGGCAAGAATTACCCAGTCCTTCTTCATTCATTAGTGAGTTGCTCTGGAGTGTTGATTGCACCCATGTAAGAGGAGGTTTTCTGGTGTCCTTACTGCTTCCGTTTCTGGGAAGAGATTCCAACTCATAATGACTTTGGGAAATTTTCTTTTAGGGTCTTATGTCATTGTAGGGACTGTTACAATGGATCCACCTAAAATAGAGCCTGTATTTGACCAATTTCACAAAGGAAGCACCAGTTACTCTATGCTAAGGTAGGAATTAGGGCTCACAGCTTGACCCCTGCAACATGGTCTAAGCAGAAGAAAGCTGATCCCGGCCTCGGCCACCTGATGCCACCATCCAGATGGCACAGCAAACTCAAACCCTCCATGCCAGAAACTAGGATTATGGTTAACTAGGAGTCTGGGGCTCTTGGTGGCCACATTTTTTTTTTTTGGACAAAAATATACATAAATAGTAAGTATGTTTGTAGCCATATGAGTCTCTGCTCTGTAATAACCATGTTAATGTTCTCATAAAAAGATATGGGGCAAGAGCAAAGTGACAGAAAGGCTGATTAGCATTTTATGACAAAATTAAGCTGCATGACAAATAATTCACTGGTTTTACGGCCCAACAAATTCTACTTTCAAGTGCTGGAGGTGCTAGGATGTTTTTGTTCATTTATTTGTTTTTTTATATTTAACCATGAAGGTGTCCAGAGCAATTTATAGAAAATGGCAACAGTTGTGATAGTAGTAAATACAATGATTAGTGCTAATATCTATTAATAACCCATTTACTCCAAAATGTCTGTAAAAATTACTATATTCAGCTACAGAATTTTTCAAGCATACATTGATTTAGAAGAAGAAAAAGTTCAAACCACCACTATCAGTGTCTTACTTTATACGATGGGTCTTACAAAACAGAACAATTCTTCCATTAGTTCTCTCCAACTTTGGAGAAATCTAATTGAGGCCACTATTCTGTGAGTATTAAAGGAGAAACAACTTCCACTTTGTTCTAGGTACCAGATTTTAGACAAGGAAATCTCTCTTCACTTGCAGTTCTGTTACAGGTAAAGAATGAGAATGGGTAAAAGAGGAAGGGCTGACACCTTGCTTAATTCAGCAAAGGAAATGTGTCTTAATAAAGGATTAGGTATTGTTGCCGAGAAAAGATCCAACAGCTGGTTTTCTCATCTGCAGATATAGGAATCACCCCAGGCTTCCTTAATTGCTGGTGGTAGATGAGGATATTAGTTTTCATTTACTTCATTAAGAGTATAGTGTTAATATATCTAAATTACCAACATTAAAAAAAGAGTACAAAAAACTGCTTATAATTGTGCCCTCCTAATAGAACACTGAGGATCTACTACATCATATATTTAAATAAAAAGGGTGCAAAAGTTCGCCTCTTCTTTGCAGTCAACCAACACAGTAGGTAATTGTTGGGGGTCTGCCTTGTGTCTAGCACCATGACAGGCAGCTGGGGATAAAAGAAGGCAATCTAGTGACTGTCCTTCAAGAACTTCAATCCATTTGTGAAGCCAAGATGAATGAATGAAACAATTAATGAGCAACGCAGCATTATATAATAAAGTGCTATAGGATATGGATAAAGATTGTATAGTCGCTGTGGTCTTGATTGTATATGTAATTTAGATTGATAACACTTTATATATTCAAATTGCTAAAAACATTATTGGATCCAATAAGGGGATGTTAGCTTTGGTTGCCACTTTGTGTGACTAGGAATATTCCATTTAACCTATTTTTTTTTTAATTTTTAAATTTCTGGATAAAATGAGGAAGATGGGGCTAGATGACCTCCAAACATCCCTTCTGTTTTGGAATTTTATGAGCTCATGACTCTGGCTACTATCATTGGGATGATTTAAATTCTTTCCATAAAGTCTGGGAGGTGGAAACACTTGGAAAGTGCTTCACCATTGAGGTCACAGTGTCTGTTAATCTTTGCTGATAAATGAGATCCTGGAGCTTCAGACCTGAGATTTCAGATCCTGGCTTGGATGAGGATAGGACTGGAATGGCTCTTGGCTGCAGAGCCCAGGTAGATCTGAAAGCACCATCTGACTGCATGATGGAATGAAAGGTCTAAGGATCTGGTCAACCACAGTACCAGTGGGCAGAGTTAGAAACTGAGGGACAACTGTACAGAAATCAGAGCTAGTGTAACTGAGCAGAGAGGGTCAGAAGTATAATCTGAAGAGATTATACAGTGCTCAGGAATGAATATAACTTCAGGGTGAGGGGGAAGCTTTTAATTTTAAGGGCAGGTAGCAGAGACTAGCCCATCAGCTGGCAGTGTGGCAGCCATCTTCATGTGCTACTTTATATGGACCTGGTTTTTTCCTGCAATTATGGGACACATGGTTTTATTTATGTTCTCTTGCCTTATCCCTTCCATGAGTAAAGGCAGGCAGGTTACATGGTGGTTGTCTGTGGCTGAAGGTGTAGTTCATAGTTTAGGTGTGACAATTTCTCAGCCCCTACTTGAGATCTGTTACTCAGCCACTCTCCATGCCACTATTAGCATAGTGATTTTTCTACAGTGTACTGTCTCAGACCTTTTCATTCTGCATGGGAACGTTAATAGCTATTTTAGTCACAAGTTAAAATTTTAAGATCTTCTACAACATGGATTCAACTTTTTCAGCTGTATCGGCCACTTCTACCATATAAGCATCTTACGTTCTGGCCAAATTATGGCCCTTAGTGTTTCTCACATACATGCATTATCTTTGTCCACTCCTGTGCCTTTGTTCATGTGACCTTCTTTCCTGGAATGCCTTTTCCTTGTCAGCATCCTCTCTAGGGTCTAATCCAATTTCAGTTTTCCCTTTAAACCTCTTCAGAACTCTTCAGTCAGATTTATTTAAATGTTCTGTCCTTCGTACTGCCAATTTTACCTTCTGCACTTTTTGGAATGTATTGTTTCTACCTTAGGTTTCTCTTATTTTAACATTCTTTTTTCTGTACTGTGATTTTGTGGCCTATTTAGGGAAGAATCATGTGTCTCTAGCACTTTACATAGCACCTGATACATGGTTCTTCTTCGATGCCTATCGAGGTCCTGATCCCAGCTGGGGGAGGGGATAAACATTCAGAAAAAGGAAAGATAATCCTGTGAAAGCAGGAAGTGCTTCTATTCAGGATAGAAGCACTCTTTTTCTTGGCATTACTCATATTTGCTGCATAACGTTCCTTCCCCACCACCAAACAAACAAACAAACAAACAAACAAACAAACATGCTTTTGCCTATAAAACATAAAACAGTGTAGGACAATGGATTTATTTATTATTTTTTTTCACAATCATTAAACATATGCAAACAAGCACAAGCCTATCTTGAATTGTTTTAATCCTTCAATGGGGACAACTCATTTAAACTGCCCAGGCAATTGTGTCAAAATCCATGTGCCTGTTTCAAAGCAGATTACTGGATGCAAAGCTTTCAAATGAATAAAAATGCACCTCATTTCTTCTTCCATAACTCTTTCTCCTCCAAGGACTCCTTCAGTGTGTTTTTTTCCCAGCATAAATAAACAGATTTTCTTAAAATTAATCTTGTAGCTCTTATTTTCAAAACTTCTTTCCTTCATCTTTGTGGCTCTTCTTTTTGCTCCCACTTTGTGTTCCCAAGTGCAGCAGGCAGCCTGATGTAATTGTCCAAGCCTGCCTCCTCGGTTAGAATGCCTAGGTTTAAATCTCCCTTCTGCAAAAGCACCAGCCTAGTGACTTTCCACTACCTTGTTTATCTCTCTCTGTTGCATTTCCTCATCTCTAAATGGGAAGGATGATAATTAGGTTGTGATTGAAAGATTAAGTGAATTAATGTCTACAATGCATTTAGTACAGTGCCTGGTGTATAATAAGTATTAGCTGTATTATCTCTTTATTATTACACTTTGAACTGACCTAGTCCTCTATAGTTGTTTAAGCTCTAGTGCCATGTAGCTATTTCTTAGTCAAATTGTGATTCATGCTGACTGCTAGTCTCTTTCCTACTCATTCTCACACAGAAGCACTTCTCCATCTTGTATCTGTGCAAATTCTTTTCTTTTCTTTTTTTCCCCCCCTATTTTCATTCCCAGATGTACCACTATCCACTTATTCATATGGAGACTTCGTTAGGCTCTGACGGGTACCTCCCTTCATTGTCTTAGATTGAGAATAGTAATGGCTAATGTCCCATGTTGCACTTTGGGTAGAGGCTGAGAGGAAAATTTTCACTATAAATGGCACTGTGCTATTGGTTAGAGGCATAATGAAACTTTTTACCTTTCCCTGTAGCATTCGGGGAGAAGAGGCAGGCCTTGGTGGAGGAGCATTTTGATTTGAAAGAGCAAATTCTAACAACAGCAGAGAGACTGGGGGAAGAGCTGTTAGGCAACCTTCCAAATACACCATACTGTTGATTCTAACAGTAAAGGGGCTCTCTTTCTAATCACTCAGTTTATATTTCTGAGCCCTCTTGATAAAGGCAGTGGAGATAAAGGCCACTATTACAGATGTGGCTTGCCTGCTGGAGTTAGCCAACTCCTGAGATTAAAAGTAAATTAGAAAAACATGTATGTGATTTGTGCTTCTTGGGAAACTTTCCACTCCTGTTGGGAGGTAAAAATAGTACAGTTAATGTATGCTCTTTCCTTTGATTCCAGTCAGGATTGAAACCTAACTAGATTGGAAACTCTTTATACCGTTTGACCCAAGACTGAGCTGGGCCCACAGTGGACACTGAATAAATATTAGTTGATTCTGAGTCGCCTACCTATTAGCCATTCAGATTACCATATTCAGGACAACTTTAATTTTTTTTAACTTATTAATAGTTTCCAAGCTGCTACAAATGCAGTGTACAGCATTCTAAATCCAGTTTAATCAGTTTTTTTTTCAAAGAATAATGATAATTTGTTTTTTTCTGGGATGTAGGCCCTTTTCTTATGTAAAAAAAAAAAGCAATGGACCTTTTTGTTGGAATAGTACATTGAGATTTCATATCTTATTCATATTTATCACCAGCATTCATTCTTACCTATGACTCCCTAGTCCCTTTCAGTTTATCTGTTTTTCATTCCCCGCGAATATTTGTGCTTTGGAATAATTTTTCCTAAGATTAGTGAATCTTAGTTTATATATAGTAGTTTGCATTTTTTTCAAGTTCAATTTTTTCTTTATATATTTAAAGCCTTAGGGTTTTGTTTTCCATTTCTGAGTTTTAATCATGTGCAATGTTTTCCCATCTAGTATTATCAGCATTGCTGGCTAATTTCTTCCTGTTCCCAGATCATTTAACTGTGAACACAGTTGTAGGCTCCGAGAAAGCACTTGGCAAATACTTATTAATTTGTTGAATGATAAGCTGAAGGTATGATTAGATTTTTTTCCTCGGTGAAGCAGAGGCAGATTTTCAGATGCAAGCTATGAGAAGGTGGCACTCCAAGGATGGTCCTATCTGCCTTTGTCCATTATTCTGACTCTGGCAAGAGCCATGGAACCTACTTCTGACTTCTGGGATTGGGAAGGGTGAAGAACGAGTAAAACTGGGCACAAAGGAGGTTGGGGATGAATCAAAGGGTGCTCACTTCATCACTTCTGCCCATTTCAGGGCCAAAGCAACATATATGACTAAGCCTGACATCAATGGAGTGGGGAAAGTATTATCCATTCCAGAGATGAGCAACACATTTTGGGGAATAATATAATCTCCCATCTTGCTTTTCAAAATGTAGGCTATAAACCAATTGATCAACATCATCTGGGACCTTAAACAAAATGCATATTCTTAGCCTTTGCCCCAAACCTACTAATCAGAATTTGGCCTGCCTTTTAACAAGATCTCTAGGTGATTTGTATGCCATTAAAATTTGAGAAACACTAGTCTAACACACTGCTCAAGTGTTGTTATTTTTAAAATTTTTAAAGTTTTTAAAAATAACAATTGTATATATTTATGTTGTGTATATTTTTAAAATTATGAGCTATTTCTACTGTAAATAGAAGTACAAAGATCGATACAGTGAAATCCATGGACATGCCATCTACTTTGTCTAATTTTAACATTTTATATTTTTACTTCGTATATTAAAAATAATATGTTCGGTTTTAGTACAATATGTACTCCTCCCTGCTCCCATTTCCTCCCTCCTTTCCTGAATTTTGTGTTTATCATTTTTTTGGCAAATTATTATACTTCATATCCATGAATCTATAAAAATACAGTTTTAAGCTTTATATAAATATCATACTGTAATATCTTGCTATAACGCCTTTGTTGCTCAACATTGTTTCTGAAATTTATCTTTATGCATATAGTTGTCATTCATTCATTCATTCATTCATGTTACTGGTTACATAATATTTTTACCTTAATTTGGAATTTAAGGTCATGCTTCTGGTGATGCACATTTGCTGCTCATAGTTTGCTTTTTTACATTACAAATTTGGGCATAATAAGTATTTCTGAATATAAATCCATATATACTCTTTTAAACAGTTTCTCTAGGACATTTACCTAGGACTAGTGTTACAAAGTTCAAAGTATGCATATTTTTAACTTTATTATATTTTGCCAAATATCTTTCCAATTATACTTCTACCAACAATGGAAGAAAGTTGCCATTGTTCCACAACTGTTGGTAATCATCACACTTTGTAGGTTTTGTCTGTCATTAGCTGTGAAATGCAACACTGTTATTGTTTTAACTTTCATTTCCCTAAGTACTAATAAGGTTGGGCATCTATTTATATGTTAATATGTCTTTGTTTTGGCTTTCTATGAATTATCTGTTCATATAAACAGCACGTCATTACATATTTTGAATTGTAACCTGTCACCTGTCTTTTAACTAGCACATATAACATACATTTATTGTGATTAATAACGTAATTGATTTTATTTTTGCCACCTTATTTTGTACTGTTTCTTGATTCTCTTTATTCTGTTTTTTTCCTTTTTATAAAACTACCTTATATTTATTGTTATTTTTATTCATTTTCCCTCTTCTATCTGAAGTTTATGCCTTCTGTTTTCTTTCTTTTAAAGTCACACTTAACATTTTAACATGAACATTTGGCTTAACAATGTCTCTATTCTACTCCTGAAAAACACAGAATCTTAGAAACTTTTGTCCTATTTCTTTTTACATTTTATGTTCAATAGTTAAGATTTGTCTGCTTTTATACTCACCGGTTGATATTATTATTATAGTTATTATCGATTTTACAATTAATGCTTATCTTGATTAACTGTATTTTTAGCAATTTTATTTGGTTGTCATTCTTTCATGTACTTAAGCCCTTTCTTTTGGGTTGAGAATCCTTCTTCCTATGGTACATTATCAGTTATTTGAGCAAGCATCTATTAGTTGAAAGCTCTCTGGCTTAATGTGCCCAAAATGGTCTTCATTTCATTTTGAATCACGAATTCACTAATGGTGGTCTAGATAGCTAAAGAATTAAAGGTTGACATTATTTTCTTTCAATACTTCAAAGATATTATTCCTTTGTCTTCTTGTTTGTATTGTTGCTGTTGAGAAATCTACTGTTAGCTTACTTGTTGTTCCTTTGTAGATGACCTGGATTTTCTCTCTGGATGCTTTTAAGATCTTCTCTTTGATGTCGGGGAACTTCACAATGGGTAACGGGGTGTGGATTTCTTTTCACTTATTTTGCTCATAAATAATTCTGTCTCCTGAATTATGTCTTTCTTCAATACTAGGAAACCCTCTGCTGCTATCTTTTCAGCAAATACATTGACCATTTCTCTTTATTTTCTCTTTCAGGAACTCCCGTTAGATATATGTTGAGACTTCTCATTCTGTCATCCACTTTCTTAAACATTATTTTATATTATTTATCTCTTTAGTTCTCTAAACTTAATTCTGGGTAATTCCCTCACAAATATTTTCATGTTTATGATTCTTTCTTTAGTTATATCTAATCTGTTTAGCCTGTCTCCTGAGTTTGTTTAATTTTTAACTTTTTCAATTAACTATTTTGTTTAGGCACACAAAAGATATAGAGAATACTGTAATGAATGCTTGGGAACTCACCATCAAGCTTCAAAATTAGAAACTTTATATCTTTTATTTTTTTTCATTTAGATCACTAAGTTTTTATTTATAGATGTTCTAATTTTTTTCCAGACTTTTCTGTTATTCACTTCTAATGTCTTAGTCTTTTTAAAAATAATTTTCCATTCCGTCTATCGTGTTTCCCTGAAAATAAGACCTAGCTGGGCCATCAGCTCTAATGCGTCTTTTGGAGCAAAAATTAATATAAGACCCGGTCTTATTTTAATATAAGAGCCGGTATAATACAATACAATACGATACGATACAATACAATACAATACAATACAATACAATACAATACAATACAATACAAAGTATATTATGATATAATATATAATATAATGTAACACTGGGTCTTATATTAATCTTAAAACACATTAGAGCTGATGGTCCGGCTAGGTCTTATTTTTTGGGAAACACAGAATAATTAAACCATTTAAAATATTTATTTTGCAGTTTCCCTGATAATTCCATCATTTGTTTTTGCTATTTGTTTTATATGCTAACTCTTGTTTACTGAGAAAATTGCCTTTATTTGTTTTATAATTTTGAATTGTAAGCTAATTCAACAGTGCTTTTTCTATTTGAATCTTGGCTGGCCTGGGTGAGGGCAAGCCATTTTATTTTGAAAGTTTTGTTCATTTTTTTCTTCCAGGTGCTCAGGGAGTATTAACAGGCCAGAAACTATTTTTATGGTTCCTAGAGTCTGAAAGTGGTAAATTCATACTCAACACACTCACAGAGACACACACTCCTGGCTACAGATTCTTAGGGTAAACTTTAATTTATTTCTGCTAGTGCCCAGGCTATGACAGGAAAAGCTTTCCTGTTATTTCTCTGTGCTAGTAGGTAGATTTTTTTTTAGTTCACTCTTTCAGTGAAATACAGCCTATTGAGGTTCCCATTGAGGTTTTATGTGAAGTGACTTAATTTCAACTCTCTGCCTGACTTTATCTCCTGGCCCAGTCTGAGCATAAAATCCAAGGGACTTGGGTTACAAACAACGCAATCCTCCGCACCTCCCAGACTGCTGCAGCTGCAGCTCACACACTTACTGCTCTGGATTCCAATCTCTCTTCATTTTTGATCCTTGGCATTTCCTCTCTCGATTTGTCATATGCTCAGCTCTTTAACAGATGTTTATATTATTTTAGTTTATATTATTTCAGTATTATTTTAGCATACTTCTATGTGATTTTTGGTAGGAAGATTTATTTGGATTTCTGGTTTTCCAAATAGAACTTCTGCTTAACTTCTTTAAGATACTTTATTTTTAAAAAGGTCAATAATAATACTATGTACTTTGCAGCTTTTTTCTTTTTTAAAGGATTGGATATAATATATGCAACATACCTGTGTCTGGCAATGTCTTGCACATAGTAGATATTTGACAAAATAGTTACTATTTTTTATTATTTGTTAACACATAAATAAAAAAGGGAAAACTAAGCCATGAAAAAATGTTTCGGATTATTTATTATCATTAAGAAAGTACTTCTGAGACTATTTCATGGAGTAATAGCTTGGATGAGGCTCAACTCTTGATTAGATTTTGTAAAAATTTGTTGAAGGCCTACTGTGGGGTTAGGACTCTGTTATATTCTATAGGTTTCTCAGTTCTCAGTATGGGAGACAAGGCTACCTTTAAAATATATGCTGGTTTTTCTTGAAAAAAATTCCTAAAGTTGACATTGAGTCACAAAACCAATATTAAAGATACCCCAGGGATTAACTTTATCATCTCTTCATTCTTTAATTGTTTTGCTATCTGGCTGCTGTGTCACCTCCTACCCACTTTCACTTCCTCTTCCCAGTTCAGTAAAACACACTGAGTATTTAAAATGTGTGCTACGTATATGTTGTTAGAGCACTGTGAGGGACACAGAATATAAGAAAGACCATTTTCATACGCGGATATCTTAGAGCCTGTTTAGAAAGGTAAGGTACCCAAAATTATAAACAAGAACAATAACAAAAAAGTCTATGTACACTTAATGAAGTACCAGGATTAGCTGTAGAAGATCAGAGAAAGGAAAAATGTGAACCTGGGTTTGTCAGTAGGGCATGAGTATATTTACTCAAGGATGAAAGTGAGATTATGCGAGTAAAGGAAATAGCGTGCACAGCAGCATGGCGGTAAGCACCAAGATGTCAGGGAAAAGAGCTCAGTACCTGGTGCTAGAATATTTAAGTTGGAGTTCTGGCTTTGTGACCTTCTATGTACTAGTCTTCTATATAAGAGATCATCCTCTTGTCTTGAGAGATATTTGGGGGGGACATACACAAGGCACTGGGTAATATATCAGTTAGGACAAGTGAGGGAAAACCTAACTAGCTTAAGACACAAAAAGAGATATGTTGTTTGATCCAGGAGTTCATAAAGTGCCATTGGAAGCTGGTTTTCCCCCATCCCTCAGCTCTGCACTCCTTCATAGTTGAGTCTAATATCAGGTTCCATAGGATAACTGTTAGAAGCACCAGACTTCCATCTTGTGAGGTTCAAGTCCAGTGGAAAAGAGATCACCTCTTTCTTTCAGCAGACCCAACCACATATAATTGCATTTCATTCATCCATATTGGGTTATTCATCTATCCCAGGAGCATGTGACACTCAGTAGGTCCTCTCTGAGTCAAAATACTTGGCATGGAGTCAACTCTACTTAGAACATGTGGGTTGAGAGAAAAAGAGGAACTGACTAGTTGCCCAGATAAAATATTGTGTTTGGTTATTTAAAAAAGTATTGATGGATTCTGGGAGCTAAAAGAGCAGAGAGAAAGAAGGGGTTAACATATGGACAGTTATTATAGCCAGATAGATCCCTATCACATCTTGGGCAGAAGTGTTTGTGAGACTCAGTGTACCCATTTATAATGGTGCCTACTAGTAGGATTGCTTGGAGAACCAAGAGACCTAATGAATGGGAAAGCACTTAGTAAAATCATAAAGTACTATAAAAATATAAGGTGTCTGTGTCACATGGATTAAAATGAAGATAGAGGAATATGACATGCTAAATAAATGTTTTTAGATGAGGTCCCTGAGAGTCACTAAAGTCTTGCTATATAAAGGATAATATTGTGTTTATGTCACATGGCTATAATCTTTCCTAAACTTTGACTTGTTCTTCTTTCCAGAATCTCTACGCACGCTCTGTCCTTTCTCTTCCCCTGCCCAAAATGCTTTGCTCATGAGTGTAGACTCTGAGCAAACATGTGGGGTCTAGACAATCTTTAGTAATTGCTCTGGTTTCTCATAGCACCTTGGGATGGGTGAACAGAAAGGGACTAGAAAGAGACTTCTAGGCCTTAGGCTTCTAAATTCTTTATTCTCTTTTATTTCTTGTTGAAGTTGAAAATGTGTCCTGTGTCACTTTATACAAAAAGGCTTTTGTTCCTTCTTGTACCCCGCTTTCCCAGCCCCATCTCTCCATTATAGTCTTTGGATTACAAAGTATTGCTAGATATTCAGGGGCTGAAACACAATTATCTGGTCGGCAATTCCTGGTAAATAGGAAATCAGGTTTTTCCTTTGAACAGGTTTCATAGGAAACCAGCCCATGAACCAGCTACTTTAGACCCTAACTCAGACAAATTGGATATATTTTCTTTTCTGTCTTCAAACATAAGACAAAAATTGGGCTGATTCCATTGAAGCATTATCTATTCTCTTTAGGCAGTTTATATTGTGTATAACTATCCAGCTATGCCTATGACCCATATGATGCTTTTCTCAATAACCTACAATGGTGCTTCTTTTCATTTTGTATCCTGTGTCATCACTCTCTTCAACCATCCCTTCGCTCTCATCCAGATCAGCTCTTTATGCCAGTGAGAAGGGAGAGAGTTACATCTTTTCTGCTCAAGGGTTAAGAAAAAGTAAAATGGATGGCTATGGTCGCTGGCTGGGAAAACAAACAAAACAATCTAATTCTTTACAATTAAAACAGCATATGGATTGTTTTAAATTGCAAGTTTTATCTTCCATCTTGTTTTTCATAGGACTAAATACTTGGTCATACTGGTGATATAAAATATTGCTAGTGTCTACTAACTCCCAAACCACAAATACTCATTGGCTCCATGAAGACTGACTATGGCCTGTCACTCACAGCTGATGTAGCCAAATGGAATGTTTAGAAAGGGAACATTGCCGATCTATGGGTCTTAACATTGAGTTAAAAATCAAAATGCGATTAGAGTCACTTGACGGCTGAGGTGGTGGTTTAAATCATACAGGCTGACAGATTGAAGCAGTAATTAATTTTGCAAAATTTTTATTCTTAACCCTCTACTTGCCTAGTACCTAGGAGGCTGACCTGTTTGCTGATGTCTACCGGGAACCTAGGGGCGATATTGCCAATCCATCACTTAGAGCACAGGCTGAGAAGCCTATACTTTCTGGGTTCAAATGCTGGCTTTGCCACTTACTCACTGGATGACATTGAACTAGTTACTTAACCTCTCACTTCGTTTCTTCATTTATAAAAGGGGGGTAACAATAATACTTATGCTACAATGTCATTAGGATTAAATGAGTACATGTGTATAAAATGGTTAGAAGCTAGCACATAGGAAGAACTTGGGTGTAAGTTTAGTATTAATTGGCATTATTTATGATCGTTTATAGGTTCAGGATAAGAAGATACCCTGTGACTCCAAATGGGAGCAGTGTTTTTCCTTCTAAGTCATCAGTTTTATTAGGCCAGGTCTTTTCTCCTTATCTTCTCAGTAGAACCTCTTTTACCTGACATGCTGTAATTCAGCATGTAGATGTGACATACACACTCACACGCACACGCACATACTCATGCACACACATGCATATTCATGGTAGTTTTGACAGGGAAATTTGGATTATAAGAAGTAGAAACTTACTTAAGTTAGCCTAAGAAAAGGGAAATTTATTTTGAATGTGATCACGGCAGGCATTCAAGGCATTAAAAAATGGGCAGAAAATCTGAATAGACTTTTTTCCAAGGAAGACATGCAGATGATCAACAGGCATATGAAAAGATGTTCACCATCACTAATTATTAAAGAAACGCAAATCAAGACCACAGTGATATACTACCTCACACCTGTTAGAATGACAATTAGCAAAAAGACAAGAGTTGTGTTGGAGATGATGTGGAGAAAAGGGAACCCTCGTACACTGTTGGTGGGATTATAGATTGGTATAGCCACTAGAGAAAACAGTATGGAGCTTCCTTAAAAAAATTCAAAATAGAGCTACCATATGATCCAGCAATTCTTCTTCTGGGTATTTATCTGAATAATATGGAAACACTAATTCAAAAAGATTTATGTACTCCTATGTTCATTGCAGCAGTATTTACAATAGCTAAGATATGGAAACAATGAATGGATAAAAAAGATATGGTATATACACACAATGGAATACTACTCAGCCATAAAAAAGAGGAAACATTACCATTTACAACAACATAGATGGATTTTGAGGGTCTTATCCTAAGTGAAATAAGTCAGATGAAAAATGAGAAAAACCATATGACTTCATTCATATGTGGAATATAAAAGCAAGCAAAAAAGTAAACAAACTAACAAAACAAAATAAAACAAAACCGATAAAGGCAACAGAATGGTGGTTGACAGAAGGGGAGTAGAGGTGGGCAAATGGAGTAAAGGGGCTCAAATACATGGTAATGGAAGGAAACTAGACTTTTGGTAGTGAGCACACAATGGAGTATATAGACATCGAATTATAATGTTCACCTAAAATTTATATAATGTTATTAACCAATGTTACCTCAATCAATCAACCAATCAAAAGAACCACACACGTGCACGCGCGGACATACACACACACACACACACACACACACACACACACACAGAGAGAGAGAAACGGAAACAGAACACTGACCCTAGAATGTTATACCATATTATGGGGCTACCCGCTTTGTCTCTCATATAATTGGATTCCTTCTGTCTCCTGTCTCATGGTGTCAGTATTCCACAGACATATTTAAAACCTATATGTGTGTGGGCTCACTGAGTTGGTTCCTCTTGATTCTGGCATCTGCTGGCTCAGGTAGCTGTGTCTAGGGAAAAGATAATAGGCTGTAGAAATTTAAGAAGGGGAAGGTTCTCCTAGGCGAGTTTCTAGATGGGCAGGATGTTACTGGCAACATTAGTATACCTAGTAATCAGCCAAGCTTTCCTGTAAGGTATCTACTTTACAGAATTGTTAGAATTAAATGAGCACATAGATATAAAATGCTTAGAACACAGCACATAGTGAGAGTTCAGGGCTACTCACTTTCTTTTTGTCTTGGGCAATTACTACCTTTCTCTAGTTCTCAGTTCCATTATCTGCAAGTGAGGCTCTTAGACGATGTCCTTGCTGGTTCTGCCATAGAATATGGTCCCACTTAAAGATGAATTAATGACCAGGGATTTCTATGTTTTTTCCTCATCTTGTTCAACTTCCTAGAGTAGGTTCCTTTGCTGGGCTACTCATTAAGTTTCCTCCTTTATACTGGTGTGAATAATTAATTGCCACTATCATTTAGACTCCTGGCAACAAACTTCTGTCCCTCATCTCCTGTGGTGCCTCATGTACTTCCTGGGCAGATGAAGAAATAACAGTGTGTGAGAAATCTGTTAGCAATTAGCACAGCCAACTGGACTTTCTCAGGAGGATACACAACATCCCCCTCCAAGAACAAGGACTCTGCTCCTCTACACCAAAGAGAACTATCTGATATGCTCAATATTTAATAGATGAGCTGAGGCTCTAATGAGGTGGAGACGTTACACATGGACAGTTTTTTCCTGAGGGATCAGTGGGGCCAGCCTCCTCCTGATATTGCAGAAATTGTGCAGTTATGCTTTAAACCAGAGGCTTCGCCTCCTCCAGCAGGGGAGAGTTCACAGCTCATTTTTCACCTGTCTGGCATAGCCTAAGATTGCT
This sequence comes from Rhinolophus hipposideros, assembly GCF_964194185.1. Lineage (NCBI taxonomy): Eukaryota > Metazoa > Chordata > Mammalia > Chiroptera > Rhinolophidae > Rhinolophus > Rhinolophus hipposideros. The sequence goes on along the minus strand of NC_138048.1, from coordinate 45,678,039 downwards.
TACTTTTATAGTCTCAGTTCTAGAGTCTGGGCATGAAAGATGCAGCAGGAACCATTAGCTTTCCCCTGTGGTTGTTAACCTCTATGTGTGAACTTGGTAATTCTCTCTCAGTGGGGAGATTTTCCTACATGGTGGACAATTCCCTGTGGGTCAATGAGAACAGGAAAGTTAGGTTACTTTTTTTTTTTAAAACTTCCAAATTCTAGATGTAGGCTGGAGACAGGAACAACACAGGACCATGGGTAACTAGTGAGTTTTCAGAAACTTGAATTTGAATGGCTCTGACCATTCAAATGATGTGGGTCAGACTTATTGCATCTAGGTCACTTGGTCGCTTTTCCTATAGGGACTTCTGTGAGCTTCAGGAACATAATACCTGCCACTTTCTATCTGTGTGTGAGTCCCTGGAAAGAAGGTAATCATGCTGACTCTGGAACACTAAACCTTGGGGGATGCTGACAAGGGATCATGTGGCCCTCACAATTGTTTTTGTTGGTCTTGCTCTATGTTCTTCCTCTACTCTCCTGCCTATCTAGTTCTCTCTAGTGCTCTTTTTTTTCCTGATTTTTAACTTTGACCCAATCATCAGAGTCTCAGGACATGTTTCACTGTTGTAGTGATCACCAATACAGAAAACCATGAACTATATTTTATTGAGGTTTATATTAAAGAGTTGATTCTCTTGACATCAGGAATGGTGAGGGTGAAAAGAAGAATCATTTCTAAGCAAGTCTGAGGATCGCTGTTCTATGACTGACAGCTTCTGTCCAAGTTTTGATGATTATATGTGAAATACTTCACTCCAGCAATAGGACCGGTAATGAGGACTACTTATGTATGTGCAGAGGTGGAGGAGGGAGGGTGGTTTGTGGAGATAGGGGTGGAGGAGGTAGTGGGGAGTAAAGGTTGCTTATAAGCCTAGGAATTACTTAAGATAATAAACCTCTGTCATTGAAAGTTTGGGATTGAAAAGGGAATAATAAAATAGTAATCAAAAATGTGCTAAAATGAATTTGATGCAAATGAGATGCAGAGAGTGCCCTGGATGTGTTGGAAGAGGATGTCAGATAATTGGAAAGCATACATTCCGGCCTACGCGTGGCCAGTGCCAATCTCTTCAAGAATTCTCTGGAGCCTCTTACTGCAAAACCATTTTAAGTTGAACAGGGACTTTTTTTTCATCCTGTCAGTTAGAGACTTGTGAAATGTTATCTATTTTGGTGTTTGTTCTATTGGGAAATGGACAAGTTCTGGAGAGGAATCAGGAACAAGCATTGGCAGGCACTCATCCTGAGTTCAGCCGAGTGACCTTAATCCAGCAGCTCTCTGGCATGAGAGAAGACATGGTGGTATATGTAGCAGGAAGAAGGAAGCCATGTCTAGCAGAGGGCACACTCAGGACAGCCAGTTCATCCTAACCCCTGTCCTTTGCTCTGCACGTGAAAGTTCTTTCTGATGCTGCCCCAGGGGCCCTAAGAAGGAGCAGCTAATCTGGCTGGTCAGATTCCGGAGCTGCCTTTAGCAGCAGCGGGGGTCCGAGTCACGCAGCCTGGCACTGTATGCTCTCTTCCGTGACCTCCTGCCATGAAGCTGGTTGCTGAATTGAGACTGGAGCCTCCGTCTCTCTCTGTCTCCGCACACATGCCACTGAGATAAGAGCATCCATGTGTCCAGGGAGAAGAGAGAATTAGCTTTTAAATATGGGTACAAAGTAGAAGACTTCAATTGGCCCCCAAGCTCTGCCTCTGTTTCTCCAGAGGACTTGCCTTGCAGCACCCGGCCCTCACCATTACGATGCTTCCCATCTGTCTGCTCTTCTTCAGGCTCCTTTGAATCCTCCCAAGGGCTAGAGGGTACAGGTGCCTGGCAACGTAGGATTTGACATAGCCCTTTTATTCTCCCTGTAGGCCTGGCAAAATCAGTCCTACTCCTGTCACCAAAGGACAGAAATGTTGCCAAATTTTCTCTCTCCAAAAGGATTAAGTTATTCTAATCTGAAACCAGAGACATGGAAGCATGATTGGGTTTTTAGATATGATAATATGTTATGCTACTGTTTATCTGAGCAGAGATAATAAACCAGGGTCCTGAAGCTGTGGGAACAGATTTGTGAGGGGAACAAAAAAGGGATTTGAGACTCAGAGGAAGCTTTTGGTGCTTACTGGAGTGGTTGTAGACGTAGACGAAGAAAAGCCTACTTCAGGGAGACTTTGTGTGCAGAGGCCAGGGCAGCTATTCAGTCATGATTTGTTTGTATAGGTAAATGGAAGGCAGGTTTTATTTCCTTAGAAGAGAGAATTTCTTCTTTGGTGAACAAGGGGACTGGGTCCTAAAACAGAGGCTGGAAGAAAGAAGAAATAAGGAAAGGAAACCAGAAAAGGAGATCTGTTTGGGGATCATCTTTCACAAACCAAGATCCCCTCCCACTAAGAGTAAAGTGCTTTGGGTGCTTTAATCTGATATGCACAGGGTGGGAGGGTGTGTTACCTAGAGCAGTGGTGCAGCTTGCTGGGATGGAGTGATCCCAGGAGCCTGGTGTTTGGGAAAGAACAGCTTATGCTCTTGCGAGACCAGAAAGTAACTCAAGATGCAACCCCTGAGTGGTAAAAAGAATCTTAAGTGGTTTATGGGTTTACATCTTCACTGTGTCAGTAATTAACCGGGACTTTGAGAGTTTCATCTTCTCTCTGGGCATTAGTTGCTTGTCTGCAAATGAGGAGCTTTCACTTTCTATGCTCCTATAACATGTCTAGGAACTGTTCTGGGCTGTGCTTTGTGGCAGGGATCCCGAAAGTCTTCACTAAGCACACCACAGGCTCTCTGTGTCTATCATCAACTCAGCAGCAGCCCTGCTCCCTTCTGAACACTCAACAACGACCCACCCACCTCCCCACCGTGAGCCAATGATTCTGATTCTTTGGAACTACATCTCCCAGATTCCCTTCTCAGCAGGTTCTGTACTAGGTTTGGCTAATGGGATGTACTTTTATAAGATCTGGAAGCCAAAAGGAAAGAGAAGCCATGAGTTACTGAGGCAGCTGTGGGCCTTAGCACATGGCAGATGGGGCTATGTCAGTGGTTTGGTGGCATTCTCCTGAGAATTACCTTCTTTGCTGCTACAGGCAGCTGAGATCATTAGCAGTGACTTCCCGGTGATTCTTGCATTTCTAGATTTTCTGAAAGCCAGCACCAGCCTCCTTGAGCTTTTTACCCTGCAATCCTTACAGTACTTATGGAAACCTATAATCCTCTAAATTAAATTTCTTCCTGCTTGAGTAGCTTCTGATTTTCTGGCTGTATTAATCAGGGTTCTCCACAGAAACAGAATGAATAGGGTCTCTCTCTCTCTCTCTCTCTCTCTCTCTCTCTCTCTCTCTCTCTCTCTCTCTCCCCCTCCCCATATATATATATAGATAGATAGATAGATAGATAGATATAGAATCTATATATCTATATATTATATATAATTGCATTACCTAATTCCTTATAACAAAACTCTCCATATATATATATATATACACATACATATCTATATATGTATATATATATACATACATATACATGTATGTATATATATGTGTATATATATATATATATATATATATATATATATATATATACACACACATATGGAGAGAGAGAGAGAGATTTGTTATAAGGAATTAGGTAATGCAATTGTGGAGGCTGGTTAATCTAAAATCTGCAATATGGGCCAGTAGGCTGTAGACCAATGGAACCAGTGGTACAGTTCTAGTCCAAAGGTGGCAGCCTGAATACCCAGAATGGGTGATGGTGCAGACAAATTCTGAAGGCAGTCTGCTGGAGAATTGACTTTTGTTTGGGGAGGCTGGTCTTTTTGTTTTATCTAGGCCTTCAGATGATTGAATGAGCCTACCCACATTATGGAGGGCAATCTACTTACTCAAAATTAACCAATTTAAATTTTAATCTTGTCCCCAAATACCCCTAATTTAACACATATGGTTAGCTAACACACTGATCAAAATCTGTTTGATAAAGCATTAAAATCCAGGAAATGTACCTCAAATATGGAATGTGGGATTGATTATCTGATTTAGTTATGCCTAAAATGAGAAATGACCAGGGAAAATTGGAATACTGGTAGTTCATGGCATGTGGTGGTAAAAACTTAGTTAAATTTTCATTTATATTTGCTCATAATGGTCTATTAATGCTTTGGGAAGCAAAGTGGCTGTTGTAGTAGAATGTTGTGCAGGAAATAATTAGGTGTAGGACTATGGAATGGGTAGTTCTCGGTGCACAGGGAAGCTTAACGAAGGCATGGGATTCCTAGAATTAGAATGGGACATTTGCATGAATTCTGTTGAATATTTGGACCTTGAACCCCAAGTCATCCTCAACTCCATTGTCAGAAGCAGTCCCTCCTTCCATCTATTAGGTGGTTTGGCTCCTCATTCTTAAAGAATTTGAAATAAAATGACCGAAGGCAGTTAGGAGAAGCTGATTATCCTTAAGGCTTACTCACCCCCACTATCTCTCATTCCTCCAGACCCAGACTAATATTGTACTCATATCTCAGCAACCTCCAGGGATAAGGGGACACAATCTAAACTTGGAGGAGATAACATATTCACCAAAAGAAGATTTTACCAATAGATTCTTAAAGTTTATACCAAGGAAGAAATAATGTAACGTTGGATTGGGCTGACTTTTCAAAATGGATTTGAAGTTTTATCTCAAACAACTGAAAGTGACTTCAACGGTTGCTCACTTTATAGTCATAAATGTGGACTCAGTCGTGGCTTGTGGTAAAAGTTGAGACTCTAGACTTTCCTGGGTAAAATGCAGAGGAATGAATCTAAAGATTTAGCAAGATAGAAATGTTGGGTTAGGTTTATCATACATGACTTCCTTACTCACCTGCCTTAGGAGGGCCTAGATAACATTCTCTTTACTGAGGCATGGTGAGGGGAACACCCATATCTTTGAAAAACTCTTTAATTGCTGAGAATGGTGCTGGGATTGAAAAACTCTAATTGCTGGGATTGAAAAACTCTTTAATTGCTGAGAATGGTGCCATGATTGAAGTGAACACCCTTAAGTAAATGGGAATTTGGGATCCTGGAAAGACGACTAGTTATGGTTAACCACCAGAGACAAGGGATGTGTGGTTATGGTAATGAGCAGCAGTAATCGTAATGATTTCACATGCACAAATTTGGAGTTGATCTTGGTATCCTCAGAACTGAAATAGATGGGAAGTCTACTAGAGTCTTAGTTGAGCTGAATAACTGAAAAACCATATGTCTAGTGAACAAAGAGCTCTGACTTGTGTCACCAAAATGGTGGTTAAATTCCTCTCACACAATTTCCACATTGGAACTAGTCACAGACATAAAGATGTTTGAATGAATGGAGGAAGTCGCCCCTTGAGGAAGAACCCTACACTACTGCCACAAGCGTATATTTTGTAAGTTGTCCCTCCTAGTCTTCTTCCCCAAAGGCTCATGCAACTATTTTCTAAGACTGCTGTGCCCTTGGAAAGTGAAACAAGCAAACAAACGAACAAACATTTTTTGTGTGTGGTGATTCCTAGACTTTTGTTCTGAATTAATGCTACCTATGGAATCCAATGTACTAACTACTGTGGTCCACCAATCAGAGTAAGGATTTATCAAGTCAGATGATACATGGATTTTTGACTTCAGTCAATTTCATAGTGAGTACAGTGCATCTACAACCCCACCTTTGTGGTTAGTTTCTCTAGTTCCTGCATGCAAAGTTGAAAAAGACATACTTGGTCACTGGAAAATCTCTGCTTTGGCTACCTAACTTTTAGACTTAGGGCAATTATTGTAAGAAGAGCCAAACAGGGCCCATGGCACTCTCTCTGCCACACAAACAGTGGACTAAAACCTATGTTCTCTTGGAAAATCACAAAATTAGTGCTACCATTAAAATCATTGAAAGATACAAAAGTGTAATTCTTATGTCATCACCATTTAAAATATATGTTTATTTTATACATAACACAACTGGATCTTGAAGACGGGCAATGTGTTTTTTTAAACCTAATCAAATAGTAACTCCAGGATCAGATTTTTTTTCTAAGAACAGATATCTGCATGTTACACCATTCTGTTTATGGCTTTGGCCCTGTTGTCCTTTTGGGTATTCATATGCACCATGTCTCTAGTACCTCACATTCAGTCATCGGTCTATCAGCTGTTTTCGTCTATGGTGATGAGCAAAAACCACCAGAGGCTGTTTCTTTCACCTGACAGGGACGGTAGTATGCCTTCTTTCATGTAGCTCACGTCTGTGCCAGTTCTCAGACTCTGTCCCATTGAGTCTGCAGAAAACTTGAACATCTCATAGGCCATCATGCTGGTCTTCCACATTGGTGACATCCTACCAAGCGTCCCTGGTGAGTAGCAAATGTACTAGATGTCCTCATATCAGCACCTGTGTACAAGGGGCTGAAAATATCTGCTGTGAAAAGTCAGGGCTTGTCACTTTAGAGCAGTTTATAGGAGTTCAATGGTCTGGGATGTTGAGCTGTCCCCTCTAATGTGTTAAGCCAGTGGCTACATTTTGGATCCCCAATCACTAACAAAGGAGTGCAACATTAGTCAGCTTCTCTAAATACCACATTTCGATTGATGCTTTGACTCATTTACCAAATAATCCATAAGACTGCCCGTTTTGAGCGAAGCACAGCAAGAGAAGGCTGTGCGGTAAATATAGGCTGTACTGCGAGGCCCCCCGCGCCTTGAGTCTTATGAAATCAGATCCAGTGAAATGTCTGTGACAGTTAGAAATGTTTTCTGGAATCCAAGGAAAGTTCTGATTAGAGATCACAGTGCAGACCTCTAGGTATTTTATAAAGTAAAGTCATACCCTGTTGAAAACAACACTATGCTTGCTCCCGTGCCTGGTAGAGACTGAATCTCTGACTATTGGTAACACGTGACCATGCAACCTGAACTCCACATCATCTACTGAATGTTATCTCATTCTCCAAGCCATTAAGTTGGGCATGTGCAGTAGCATTCCATAATTAAGTGGCAATGGTGCATATGAGATTAGATTTGAGTAAGTCCCAGAGGCAGGAGTAAGCTACTTGAACAAGTGGTTTGAGCTCCTGTGGAATCTATTTCTTCCGTATTGCTGCCTCCCTCTTATCCCACATCTATGGGCTCATGGAAGCTGCTTATAATCATTTGACTAGAGAAGGAAAAAACTGGGGTCTCTGCTTTATAGATGATTCTTCATGATGTTATAGTACTAGACAATAATGGATTGCTGCTGCATTGCCGAGGTGGCCCTACAGGACAGCAGGGAATGGAAAACCTACCTGTGGGAAGAACTTTGATAGCCAGAGGCAAAGATCTATACTGGACAGTGGCAGAAACTTTGGCTTGATGATCAGAGACTTGGGAAGATCAAGATTAGAGGGTTGGGGCAGGGAGTGCTGAGGAAGAGGTATGTGGATGAACCTTTTTGAATGGGCAGAAGGTTAAGGGTAATTGTTACCCACGTCACTGCTCCCCAAAGGGCGTCTCAGTAATCACAGGGACAAGATGGCCTGTTCTGTGATGGCTGTCAGCTTATTTTCCCAGCTACTCCACAATTTGCTCATCAATAAAGTGGCCATGTTAAAGGGTATGGATATTATTCATGAACGCAACAACATGGATTTTTCCTCACCAAGGCAGATCTGGCTGCTTTTGCTGAGTACCCAACATTTCAACATGTCAACCACAGAGACCAAAGCTGAGCTCCCAATATGGCAACATTCCCTAGGAGGACCAGCCAGCCACCTGGTGGCAAGTTGATTACATTGGACTCCTTCCATCATTGAGGGGGCAGCAATTTTTTTCTCCCTGGAAGAGATGCATAATATGGATATGGGTCTGTCTTCCCCTTCAGCAGTGTTTCTGCCAGCACCACCATCTGTGAACTTATTGAATGCATTATTCACTGTCTTGGTATCACACAATATTTTTATTCTGACCAAGGAATTTTATTTTGTAGCCAAAATAATAAATAAAAAGAATGTGAGGGAAAGAGTGATACTCATGGGATTCACTTGTCTTATTGTGTCCCTCATTTACTCAGAAACAAGATGCAATAAATACTCAGAACTAGTAATCCACGTATTATACCATGTATCTCATTGCCAGAATATATAGGTCTAGATTTTTGCTTCCCAACTCCACAACTTTAGACTTAGAAGTCTTAGTTCCCAAATGAAGAATTCTTTCCTCAGGAGATACAACATTAGTTCTTACTGGAAGTTGAGACAACAATCTCATCATTTAGGGGATCCTCGTACCACTGAACCAAGAGACAAAGAAGGGACTTACTCTCTCACTTGTGATTGATTGTGATTACGAAGGAGAAGTTGTGTTGCTGTTACATAAGAGAGGTGAAGTGGACTGTGTTTGGAGCCTAGGGGATTCACTGGTGTATATTACATATTCACTGATAGAAGTTCATGGAAGTCTACAACAACCTAATATGGGCAGCCTCAGGAATGAAGATTTGGGTGATCCCAGCAGATAAATAGGTATGATTGCCTTAGATGCTAACTGATTATAAATTATATGGAATGGGTGGTAGAAGAATGGAGTTTAACTGTGGTCTTGTGGCTGCTTGTAAAAATGAGGACTATGTTAGCTATGTATTTTTTCTTGTTTGCTTCGAGATATACACGTATATCATATACCAGATTCTTCTACAGTTTTATATAAACTGTGTTAGTGGAGATTAACCTTATAATTTAATCTTTAATTTACTGTCTGTCAAAGAAGGATTGTGATTAAACTACAAGAGGAATTAACACTACCCAAAGATGGATATAGTTTCTGAAAGGACTCTATTTTTCCAGGGGAGGATGAGTGCATCTGTATTTGTGTTAGAGGTAGATACAGCAATTTACGTGGACACATGGAGTTGTTGCTAATATTGATTAGAAAATAAATATAATAAATATGGGTCAAAGGATTTTATGAATTTGAGTTGAGAAAAGGTGTAGATTGTGTTGGATTATTTGTTATCAAATCAGCATCAACTTTCCTCTTATATAGTCACAAGACAGACTAAGAACTGCATTTCCCAGCATCAGTTGCCAGCATTATTGTAGGTTATGTTCTGCCAATGAGAGACACTCCTATGGAATTCAGAAGAGAAAGAGGAGAAGCCATTATTCTGTGGGCAGTTGCATAAACACAGCCATTTTGGACATTAAGTGAAGTTATGCTCTGGGCATCCTCCTGGGAATTACCCGCTGTGTGCTGTAGGTAGCTGTGGTCACTGGCAGATTCCCTCTGATTCATGCACTTCTACTTTTTCAAAATACTCCAGTGGCCTCTTTGGCCTTAACTCTATCAGCACTAATGAAAATAATTCACTTATGAACTCTCTTCCTGTTTATATCTTGATTGGCTTCTGTTTTTCTGACCAAACCCTTTGTACTAAACCCAAAGTTTGCCTCATCCCTCCCTCCCACCCAACGCACAGAAAACCCTGAATCCAAGTTCTCTACTTAGGATGAGATGGGTAAGGCAAAGTTCTTCCCAAACAGTTTTACCAAATGAAACCTTTTTTTTTTTTTTAAGAAACAGAAATTTATTTCTTACAGTTCTGGATGCTGGGCAGTCCATGATCAAGGTGCCAGCCAACTTGGTTTCTAATGAGAGCTCTCTTCTGGCTTGTAGATGGCTGCCTTCTTGCTGTGTCCTCACATGAGGGTAAGGGGTGGAGGAGGAATGAGGGAGGATGGGAAAGAGGAGAGAGGAGAGAGAAGAGAGGAGTGGGAGAGGGAGAGGGAGTGCGCACTCTGGTGTCTCTTCTTATACGGACGCTAATTCTGCTGGATAAGAGCCCCACTCTTAGGATCTCATTTAACTTTACTGACCTCCTGAAAGTCCTATATACAAATACAGTCACATCGGAGGTTGAGACTTCAACACATGAATTTGGGGAGACACAAACATGCAGTCCATCACATATAAGTAGGGGGAAGGAGGAGAATAGGCTTTGAGCATGGAGAGTGTTCAAATGAAACCATTTCTGAAGAGTCTAAAATTAACCTCTTCAGAAATGTCTAAAATTAGAAACAGTTTTCCTCATTGGAGTGGTTTCTTTCTTGAGGGCCAAGGTCCCCTGAGAGGTCTTGGTTTAATGCTAGGGATTCTGAATCCTTAAGTGCACCAAACACTATATTTGGAATACATTAAAAATAGGGTAGTTGTTCAATTACATTCTCTCCTCTCTCCCTCTCTCTCTCCCTCTCTCTCCATCCTCCCACCTGCCAACATACATAAACACACAAATTTTTTATTTGCTGTATTGGTTAATTAAAAAAATGTTTTAAGGAATTATTGATATTTTTGTAATTTTTCTCATTGATTTATGTTTTTCAGTTAGAAAATATAAAAGTTATGCCTATTCTGAAGTGCAGGTCTTTAAAATCTTTTGACTTCAAAACCATTTCCTTATACTAAAATGATTGAGATCTATTACCCTTAAGTACAAAATATCCGGGTGGTTTCTGTCCCATCCACCTGAACTTGCTAGGAGAAGAGCATAGCACTTATGGAGGAAGGGGGAGATTGTGTTGTGTTTCTGCTTGCTGAGTATGAAATTTCGGATAACTCACTTTTTCCTCTCAGAGGCTCGGTGACCTTACAACAGAGATGAAAATAGTTGTGAGAAGTAGTAACATGAAATAAAACATAAAATCAAGCAATGTGTGTTAGACTGTCATCAATTAGTACTGGAAAAGTTCTGAGCTATTTATATACATACAATAAGCACATATCTAACTCTTCTATCACTAACCCAAGCTTACCTTCAGTCCAGCACCATAGGCCAAGAAAATCAGCGTAGCATGAACAAAGAATGTTTACATCTTCTCATTGGTTTATTCATTTTGCAGTGAGAATTCTTTTTAACTTGTTGCTTATCTTTTCCCTGTTGCATTCAAGTTATTTTCCTTACACTCCAAAGTAGCACAAAGGGAAAATTGATCGTAAGGGTATAGAAAACATCTTACGGGCAGGGAAGCACTTAGGCTTTAACTAGGGCCTTGAACTAGAAATGGAATATTTGTCTCTTTCTAAAGGTCTCTTTGTTCTTTCCTCTGAGACCTGCTTCTCTGATCTACGTTGTAGAATATGATTCATCACAGCTCCTCAGTTTACATGTTTCTTTTCTAGCAATTGACCTGGAAAGAGCTAGATTTTCTTAGTCCTAGTTCTAAATTCTGAGTTGGAAAAATCTGATTGAATCTTCTTGGGTCCAATGCCCATCTTTGGTTCAAAAAATTGTGGCCAAAATGACAGGATCATGGGGTACAAACAAGGCTCATGGAAACCCATTCCAGTGGGTGAACACCAATAAAGGTAGCCAATGCAAACTAGAGCAACACCCCAAAGGTATTGTATGAACATCTGAAAGGTCAGACAAAGGCTGGAGGCCACAGAGTTACCTCCTGAAATGCCAAGGCCTGGTAATTTGTGTGCTAAGCTCTGTATTATGAACTTTCACATTCATTCATCTATTTATGTATTTACTGAGAGCTTGCTCAGTGTCAGGACCTGTGCTGGACATTGGGATACGATCAAGAGCTGGATGTACGTAAAGCTGTCTCACAGGGTTTACTGTTTTATTCTCACTTGTTTGAATCCTAAGCCTCACAGGAATCCCATGTCTTGGGCATTTTAATTCCCATTTTATAGATAAAGATGCAGAGAAGTCAGCTTTTCTGACTTAAGGTCAGGGCCCTTTCTGTTCCACCACAGATGACAAGAATGAACCTGATATTTTGTGTATCAGTTTTTGATATACCAAGTATATCATTTTTGTCACTGTATCACATCATAGATTCTCCCAGGCAATTCTTTTCAGAATTATTTCAACTACTGAATATGTTTGGAATGAATTAAAGTACACTTTTAAAAAGTATCCCATAATTGGGCTGGGCCTTCTCCTGTGTTATTTTAAATTAGTGAGATCACTGTTAATGCAACCAACTATATTAATAAATGCATGAACATTTCTTGTGCATCTATCACATCCAACAAGCTCTAAACTAAAACCAGATTTTAATATTTTATAGGTAAGATAGGATTTTAGCTCCTAATAACTCATTTGCCATGTTGTCTTGTACGAAGAAAAAGAGGGTTTCTGTTATTATGGTGCTCAGTTGTCCAGAGAGAGGAAAGCAACAGTGATGGCAGATTGTGATGCCACGTGTATGTAGACTGGGAGTCCATATATAGTCCAAACACTATTATTTACTTTACAAGCATTATCTCATTTAATCCTCACAAGCTCCAGTGGGGAATTATCATTCCAATTTCATGAATGTGGAAATTGTGGTCATGATCAAGGAATCACAACCTGTAATTTTTTTTCATTACAAAACTCATGTTCTCTCTACCACCCAACTCTGATTATAAGAACTACAGCTTCAGTGTAGCCCGTATTGGAGATGAAATTCCAGCGGCCAAGCCAGGAATTTATGAAAAGCTTCCATCTGCTCCAGAATTGCTCCAGTTCTGTATCAGACTATTTCTAGAGTGGGCAACCCTTTATTTGAGGAGTTTCTGGACTTAGTTAACTTAGGTAGCAGAGTGTTGGGACTCTCTTAGCACCCAACTTAAACTAGCTATACCAAAAACAGGTCACTGGAAAGACAAACCGAATGAATGCTCAGGTACCAGGGCAGTGCCCAGGATCTTCCCACGGGCAGGGGACTACACTCCCCATCTCTTCTATCCGCATCAGTCATGACGTTTACTTCTTCGAATCCTCGCAACCAAAGAAGAAAGGGGGTTGCGTATGAGATGGGATTCTCTCCGAACTCTATTTTAAAAAATCTTTCAGAAGGCCTATGGTGGGCCTAAGTTGGGTCTCAAGTTCTCTCAGGAATTGCAGTGAAGGTGGGCAGTGGGGAGGTGAGGTTAGGGGCGGGTCCTCTGTAGTCTGAGGGGCAGTGGATGCTGGGAAGAAAAAATAGATGTTCATTATGAGAGCTGAGAGGAGAAAGCTGCAAGAGAGTCTTCCAGCTTCGAATGCCAGGTCTTTGTGTCAGGGAGAATATAATCAACAGGAAGTATCCATCGAGGCGAGGCCCCCTCTGCAGCGTGGCATCCACGCATGCCGTGCCTACCCCCTACCTTGGTGAACACCTTCCAGATTTTCTATACAGAGTCAGAGATGAGAAATTCAGTGTTCCCTCGAATCAGTGCTTCTCTGATTTTGTCTCTGCCCCTCCCCCCACTCTGTATTCTCTCTCTAAAGGCCTCCAAATGTTCTTAAATTATTTTTTAAAAACTACAATTAAAACAAATCTGTTTATCTCCAAAGCTTGTTAGTTCATTATGGATTCAGAGAATAGTTTTCTGCTTTATTTCCTTGGTTGGGGTTTCTTCTGCCCTGCTCATAGCATTGGAATCTAATCTTTGTGATCAATTATAATTAATTAGGCAGTATTCTTCCTCAGTAATGGTGACTACAGACTGGGTTATGGCGATCTGTGTGTTTCTCTCACTCTAAGCTGTAAGTAGAGATACGTTTGCCAGATTCCTGTTAATTAATCATTGAGTTTGTCAAAATAGTACAACGGGCTTAAAAATACATTTTGATAGTATTGCTGCTGACTGCTGCTTGGAGAATCTCTGCTGGCACCAAAAAAAAAAAAAATTGATGAGAAGGATAAGTCTTCCTTACAAAGTTGCTGATGTTGGTGTGTGGATCTGTGTCACTTGCTGTGATGTGTGCTGTTCTGAGACTATATATTTATTTTTAGGACATACATGCACGTGAATATAACTGATAGCTCGTGAGGATAAATGTACCATCTGTAATTTATTTCAGACGCATGCAAACTAGCAAGTTGCAAAATGGCTGTTCTTCAGCGCCCTGGATGATATTCACAGATAATGCAAAGACTTCATTTTAATCAACAGTGTCAGTCGTCTCCCCAATCAAACTTGTAAAAGGACCCCAGGACACTGTATTTTATTGTGTTTCTCCCAGTCACATTCAGCACTGGGAGTCGAGGTGCAAAGAAATAGCCCAAGTATTGGCAGCAGTGAGGAGAGGTGAGGGAGAAGCCTGGACGCACCTTGAGCAGGCAGGCTTATTGGATGATAGAGCAAATGGCTTTAAGGGGATTGTTTCCTCAAGTCTACAAGAAAGGAACTAATGGCTGCCCTTGTGTCAAGGCAAGGAAGTGGGCCTTATGTTTCACACCTGCTGTTGAGCAGGTGTTCTCTGAAGTAGCAGAGAGGGGTTTCGTAGGCTGTTTTCAAGGTAGTACAAGTACGTGGGAGAGAGGGAGTGCAAGGCTGGGCAGGCTTGGAACCTGCCCCTGGTGACAGGCAGAACTCGCATCATTTCACTTTGGGGCACACAGGATGGAAGGCTACTGGGTAGTGGGGAGACCTGGGCTCATTAACATGAACTTGACTAATCAGTTTGTTGAATACAGACGGGATGTATTCTACAGAGGTTCTCCGGGAATACCTCAATATATAATCAAAGCCTGATGTCAGGAGAATTAAATACGCTTCTCCCTGCACCATTCCAGGATCCTCTAATATTGTCCAGTGATCCCATAGCCCTGCAGGTGAAAGGTTGTTTCATTTTTTGCATATTTGTATTATTTCGTTTTATTTTAAACTTTTCTGAGTATTTCAGGCTTAGCTTTATCTCTAATTGCATAAGGATAAATATTGTCTCTAGTTCCAGGAATTTTCATTCACTACTGAGGGAGTATGGAGTTGTGGTTAAGAGCTTGAACTCCTGGCCAAATCACCTTGGCACAAATCAAATTGCGCGTGGCTTTGAAACTTGTTCATTGAATAAACTTGGACAGAGTAGTTAATATTCTACATTTATTTTCTTCTACTTAAAATACATTTTTCATATTACCTACTTCATAGTGTTGTTCTGAAACTTTAAAACAATGTATGTTGAGAACTTAGACCTGTTTTGGGTTTGAACCCAGTACTGTAGGTATCAGCTAGAGAAGCAATACATCAGGATGATTAAGAGGGCAGACTCTAGCTGCCAGATTATATGAAGTCAAATCAAAACTCTGCCACATACCTGCTGTGTGGCCTTGGGCATGTCACCTAACGTCTCTGTGTCTCATTTGTGTTATCTGAAAATGGTAGCTACATCTCAGTGTTGTTGTAATAACTAAATGGATGGATATATGTAAAACACTTCGAATACTGCCCGGAGTATAGTAAGCTTATATGTTATGTATTATTATGATAATTATTAAGTAAATATTGGAAGAATTTCTTGGTTCCAGGAATTGTGTGGGAGGCAGCGTGACAATGCTAAAGAGCATTGGTTCTGGAGATGACTTTTTTGTCATCTGAAAAATGGGGCTAAGAATAAAATCAAACTCAGAGAGTAGTGGGAATAAATGAGATAATGCATGAAGTGTGATTGGCACCTAACTGGGAAATAAATCCTAGCTAGTTTAGTTTATTGCTGTTATGGTTACCTTGGAGGCTGACAAGTGTTCATACCCACAAGGCAGTCCTTAGAATTCTCAAATAGCTCTGGAGCTTACCATACCCCGGGGCCCTCTCATATTCTCACATACCAGAGCACGGCTGCTTCTTCATTTCCCCCAACAAGGGTCTTAGACCTTCCTCTTGAGCACTTAACTCCTGTGCTGTCCTTGTATATGCCCTTTTTTTTTTTTTGAACCATCAATTTTTTTTTTCCATTGGAAAAATGTCTTAATTGGTCAAAATAACTTAAGGATGCTAGAAGACATATAGATTGCTAAACAGAATCAAAATAACAATAGCTTCCGAGCACTTACCATGTATCAAGTACTATGGGTTGGTTCTTTTTAAAATAACCACTTTATTGAGATACAATTTACATAACATAAAATTCAAACTTTTAAGTTTTGCAATTCAGTGGATTTTAGTCAATTCACAGAATTGTGTAACCATTTCCATATCTAATTTCAGAACATTTCATCACTTCAAAATAGACCCTGTGCCCTTTAGCAGTTACTTTCCATTCTCCCCTCCCCCAACCTCCTGGCAAGCACTATTCTATTTTCTGTCTGTATGGATTTGTTTGCTCCGAACATTTTGTTTAAATGGAATCATAGAACATGTAGGCTTTTGTGACTGGCTTTCTTTCACTTAGCATAATTCATACATGTTGTAGCATGAATCAGTACTTCCTTTACTCCATTTTTACTGTGGAATAATATTACATTGTATGGATAAAGCCCATTTTGTTTATCCATTCATCAGTTGGTGGACATTTGGGTTTTTTCACTTTTGAGCTATCATATATCATACTGCTATGAATATTTGTGTACAATTTTTGTGTAGACATATGTTTTTGTTTCTCTTGGGTATATACCTAGGAATGGAATCACTGAGTCACATGGTGATTCTATGTATATCGCCTTTTGAGGATCTCCCAGGATATCCGATTTTACCTGCATCATCTGACTCTATTCTCAGAGTGCTCCCATGAGCTGCTTGTTGATTGTCTCCTTTTATATATGAGAAAGCTGAGCCACAGAGTGCTTAAGTAATTTGCCCACATTCACAGAGCAGGTGAGTAGTGGAGCTAGAGCCCAAGCCTTAAAAGACAAGTATGTGCCACTTATGTCTCCAGAGAACTGTACAGGATTCTGAGAAATTTGTTCACTTTATCGGCTCTAAATAAAGTTTGAGGACAGGGGTTTTCAAAGACAAAGGTATTGATTATGGTCACAATATACAGAATGTACAGAACCTATCCCAGGTAAACCCTGGTTCTGAGGAGAATTAAACTTGAATGAGGGAAGTTGTGGAAATTAATCTGTGGTGATATTCATGTGGTTAGGTTATTTGGAAAATAATCAGCCATGCATAAATGGTTTAATGCCAGCTTTGGCTTGAGAAGTTTAATGTAGAATCTGGGTGCTAATATGTTGGAAATATCTTCTCCGTTCGTATTTGTCCTTTGGTTTTATTTATGATGTCTGATCAAAACATTTTTATTTTTCTTCATTTTTTGAACAGTTTTAGGTTCACAGCAAAATTGAGTGGAAAGTACAGAGAGTTTCCATACATACCTTGCCCCCCACCCACAACGTACAAACAGCCTCCCTCCCCCCATCAACATTCCCCACCCGAGTGGTACATTTGTGACAACCAATGAACCTACACTTTCACATCATATCACCCAGGGTCTATAATTTACATTAGCTATCATTCTTGGTGGTGTACATTCTGTGGATTTGGACAAGTTTATAAAAACATGTGTTTACCACTGTTGTACAGAATAGTTTTAAAGCCCTAAAAAATCCTCTGTGCTCTGCCTATTAAAGTTTTAAATTTTGATTTCATCCAATTTGTATATATTTATTCAAGGGCATAGAATCTGGAGCCACACTTCCAGGCTTCAAATCCCATCACTGCCACTTGCTAGCTGTATGAATTTGGGCAGGTTACTTAATATCCTAGTGCTTCAGTTTCCTCGTCTGTGAAATGGGCTTAGTAATGCCTATTTCAGTGGGTCACTGGGGAGATTAAATGAGATAATACATGTAAAGTGCTGCCACCGGTGCTTGGCATATAGGAAGTGCATATATGAGGGCAGAATTGTATTACTGTATTCTTTATGGTTTTGCATTTTTATTGTCTTGTTTAGGACCCTTCTTTACCTGTCTGTCCTTGGTGGTTTCTAATCTGCTGTTTAATTTGTCTTTACTTATAGTGACTTTTCACATCTTATTGGTTGCTTTCCTGCTTATGTTTTCAAGCTTCTATTTCCAAGCACTTAACAAATGTAAGTATTTCATGTTCTGTGCCTGAATTATACCAGAAGTGCTTGTTGGCATGCTGTGGACAGACTCTTGCTGGTTTCTGCTGGTCTTCAGTCAAGGAGACTTTTTGTTCTGCGTGTGTGTTTGTGTGTGTGTGTATAACTGTGAGCTTTTTATTTGTCTTGGAACTTTTTCTGCAAGAATTCTTTTTGGCTTGGGTTGAAATAGCATTCCTTCAGAGAGGATTGTAATTCATTCACCCAAGGACCTGGGGTTTCTATCAACCTGGGATCACTTTAAATCGAATTCACTGAATAAGGTTTTTCCAATAACATGAATATAGACCAAAACCCCATGGGGGCTGGCTTATTGTTACAGATGATCAGGTAATGTGCCTTCACCTCTCTCCAGTGCCAGAACGGACAGCGGTGGGAATCCTTGCCCTTCTCTTCTGTGTGGCAGGGTCAGTTTCAAGTTCATCCTCTCTCTGCTCAAGAGCTCGTGGGGGCGTGGGGTTTTAGCTTCTACAGTTGGTCATGCAGAAGCTTAGAGTCTTTAGGGTCCAAGGGAAGGCTTCCAGGAAAAATCTAGTTCTGGTTTTTCCTAATTTTTCAGGATTCTGGACTTCACTTAAATTTTTGGGCTCTGTGGATTCTTTTTGTGTCCCTTCAGCAGTGTGTTTAAAAATACATTTCTCTATATTTTTAAATCCTGTGTTTCATCGCTTCTAGCAAAAGTAGTTATTGAGAGTATTTAACTTGCAGTATTACCAGAAATGGGTGTCTTCGTCCTTTCTCTGCTCCTTACCCTACTTTGTTTTCCTCTGCTCCCCTCCCTTCTCCTTTCCTTCCGTCTCCTTCTCTTTCCTTTCTCTGCTCCCTTTCTTCCTTAGCTTGCCTGTAATGGTTCAGCAAAACAAGCCCCTCTTCCTAGAAAGAGAAGATGTAAAGGATAAAGGCCTTTTATATGGACAACGAGCTTTAATTATCCTAGCACCAATTTTCTTGAAGATTTTTTTATTTATTGAATTATGTGTAAATTATGCGGTGACTCCTCTTAGCTAAATACAGTGCTTTATCCATTATTATTATATCTACAGTGAACTAATGACTTATCATGAGGCAATACACACAAACTTCCGTTCTGCATACATATAAAATTAATGGCATTTACATGAACATAAACTGCGTAAGTTAACCCTTCTCTGTCCTTAAAGCTTTTGGCTGTATTCAGTTCTATTTCTGTGGGCCATGCTTTCATCTCTCCACTCTTCGGACATTCCAAACTTTCTTAGGCAATTCTGAAGTCTGTTTTCTTAGGATTATTAAAAACCCGTTATTTGAAAATCTTCACCTGTTTATTCTCAGATCTCTAAATTGGCTCCTATCTGGAGATTCGGCTTCTTTTCTTCTCTGGGGATTAGGAATGATCATGAATTCTTTCTAGTCTGAACTGCAGTGGTTGAATTGCAGTCCTTGCAGCCCCTCTGCTGTCGGTTTCTCTCAAAAAGATGATCCTGTAGTGTTGATTTTATCACCCGAAAGAAGGAACTGATCTGACTTTCAATAACCATTCAGATAAATTTAGCGTGGGATTAGCACATAAAATTCATGCCCATTCATTCAACACACATTTATGAAACACCCACTGTGTGCCAGGGATGAAGGCTATGTGTGAGGGATTGGAAATCTGTCCTATCATTAGGACAGATTGATTGATGGACTAATGATAGGACAGATTTCTGGTATCAGTGTATCAAACTTTACTTTGTACATCTTAAACTTATACAATGTTATATGCCAATTATATCTCAATAAAGCTGGAAAAAAATAAGACAGAATTCCTGATCTCAAGAAGTTAATGGGTTAATAGGGATAGCATGTAGATCTTTCTAATACTCTGTGTTCTAAGATAAATACCATCTCCCCATCTCCCCAATCCTGCTGTCCCCCGCCCCCCCAGAAAACAAATAATCAAAAAACTCTGGAGACATGGTTTAGTGAACATGCGATACTTATAAAGTTGTGATACCAGTAGTATAGCTCTGGTCCCACAGTAGTCTGAATTTTAAAAATCAAGACCTGGAGGTACATTTTGATGTTTATTCAATATCTTTCTTAAACGTTAAGAATCCTTGGCAACTTCTACTGAAATGTTTTGTTCTATTCTATTTTCTAATCTGCTAACCTTGGAGTGTCTTACTCTTGAATACTCTAAACTCTCCATCTACCTATCCCAGTGATGCCCCTTTGTTTATTCAGTACCTCGTCTTCTCCTTTGTGCACACAACTGCCTTGGTCATTATAATTATTCTCCCCATTGCTTGTCTTGTTATAACCACCCTAAGCAGTTTGGGACTTTTATACAGAGAGTGTGCTGGGAGAAAAAGCTAAAGGGGAAAGCAGTGAATACAGTAGTCCCCTTTTATCTGTGGGGGAAACATTCCGAGACCCCCAGTAGATGCCTGACACTGTGGCTAGTACTGAACCCTCTATATGCTATGTTTTTTATATATAAATATATACCTATGATAAAGTTTAATTTATAAATTAGGCACAATAATAGATTAACAGCAATAATTAGTAATAAAATAGAACAATTATAACAATATAGTGTGATAAAAGTTATGTGAATGTTGTCTCTCTCTCAAAATATCTTACTGTATGGTATTCACCTTTTCACTTAAAGAAAACACTTTATGGCCATTCTTTGGCATATCCTAATTGCCAGTAGTAGTATCACTACTTTTGTGCTTTGCGGCCATTGTTAAGTACTATAAGGTTTACTTGAACACAAGCACTGCGATGCCTTGATAGTCAATCTGATAACTGAGATGGCTACTAAGTGACTAACGGGTGGTAGTGTATATACAGCATGGAGATTCTGGACAAAGGCAGAGTCGCGTCCCTTGCCCGGCAAGACAGAGCAGGATGGTGTGAGGTTTCATAATGCTATTCAGAACAGTGGGACACTTAAAACTTAGGAATTGTTTATTTCTAGAATTTTCCATTTAATATTTTTGAACCATAGTTGACAATGGGTAACTGAAACCACAGCAAGTGAAACTGTGGATAAAGGAGGACTACTGTACCAACATATTAATTTCTTATTTTATCACATCTACTTGTATAAAATAAGTGCTTTCCTGAAGGATACGTGTTTTGAATTGTTCTTTATTTTGAATGGTTCTTTGGTTCTGTTTCTTAAAAAAAAAAAAAAATAGTTCAAACCACACATTCTTGAGGCGAGGACTTAGAGTCCATAAAGAAATCACAGGGTTATGAACTTGGAGTTGATTTTTGTTTCCAGAGCATATCTCCTGTTTTCTAAAGCAACATTTAAAAAAACCCAAATGATCCAAGTAGAAAATATGTAAAAAACATGAATAGGTATTCCACTGAAGAGGATAAACAGCTGGTAAATAAACATATGAAAAGATGTCAAACATCATTAGTCATTGGGAAAATTCAAATTAAAATGACAATTAAAACTATATGTGCATCAGAATGGCTAAAATTGAAAAACAAACAAACAAAAAACCCCCACAACACCAGATGCTGGTGAGGATGTGAAGAAATTAAATTGCTCGCATACATTGTTGGTGGGGATATAAAACGGCACACTCTGGAAAAACAGTTTCTTAAAAAAATATGAAGCTGACAATTGAACGCTTAAGCATTCGCCTAAGATAAATGAAAATTTGTGTTCACATAAAACTCTGTACATGAATGTTCATAGCAGCTTTATTTTTAATAGCTTCAAACTGGGAACAGTCCAGATGTACCTCAGTGAGTAATGGTTAAATAAACTGTGGTACGTCCATGCCATGGGACACTACTCAGCTGTAAGAGAACAGACTAGTGATATGTGCGACATTGATGAATCTTGAGGAAATTATGCTGTGTACTGAAAGTCAATCTCAAAATGTTACATATGTGTGATTCGTTTGTTCTTGAAGTGACAAAACTATAGAAATGGAGAATAGAATAGTGATTGCCAGGGGTTAAGGAGTGTGTGTGTGGAGAGGGAACTGGGTATAGCTATAAAGGGACAACATGAGGGGTCCTTGCAGGGATGGAAATGTTTGGTGTTCTGACTGCATCAATGTCAATGTCCTGGTTGATATTGTACTAGTTCTGCAAGATGTTACAATGGGGGAAACCGGTTACAGATGTGTGGGATCTCTCTGCATTATTTCTTACAGCTGCATGTGAATCTACAATTATCACAAATAAAACGTTTAATAAAGAAGCAAATGTTATCTCTTCATTACAGTGTAATGTATAACGGCAAAAATTTGAAGTACTCCACATGTCCAAAATGAGGGATGTTACAGTAAATTAAGTTATATTCATAACCTGGAACATAGAACATTATGAAACCTCTTAAAATAATTTTAAGTAAGCATTTCAAGTGATGTACCGGAATATTTCTGCTATAAAGTGAAGTGAAAGAGAAGTATACAAAATTGTTTATGCCTTAAGATCTCAACCATGTTTAAAAATTGCAAAAAAAAAAAAATTGCATTAACAAAATTGGAAGACATAGTACTAATGTATGACTAGATAGTATAGGAATAGACTCACATACATATGGAAATTTAGAATATAAAGATGTCATCTCAAATCATTGGGGCAAAGATGGTCTTTTAAGTAAATGATGCTGAAACTATTTGTAGCCACTTTGAAAAAGATAAAATTAGGCCCGTTTCTCACACTGTACATAAGAATAAACTTCAAATGGTTTAGAGATCTCAATGCAAAAATTGAAAGCATGTGAGTATTAGAAGAAACACAATCTTAATCAACTAGTCTGGAATTTTCCGGCCAACACCAATGAGGTAATCTGTCACATGGGCTTTCTCTGTCCCCCATAGAAAGAAGAGGCAATCTGCATGATAAAAACCTTTGCTGTTCTCTTCCCCCTCAAAAGATGTCCCAGCCCCCAAATAATCCTTTCTTTTATTAATAGCTCCCTTGCCCCACCCTTCTTCCTATAAAAACCTTCTATTTTATTCAGCCCCTGTACCATCCTTCTGGTTGCTCAATGGGATGCTGCCTGGTTCATCAATTTTTAAATAAAGCCCATTAGATCTTCAAATTTACTCAATTTGATTTTGTTTTTTTAACAGATTATATAACCCATAGAATAAATAAAAATCATTGAGTCATACTCATCCAAATCTATAATTGAATATGCAAATAAATGTAGGAGAAGTGATAGCTCCTCCTTCCACTTCTAAGAAATGTGATTCACAAAAATAGAAGAAATGAAGGGAAAAAATGACCTTTAGATAGTAACAACAGTAGTAGTTGTTGCAGGCAAAATCTACCCATGGATGCTACTATCATTGGGTGAAAGTTTGAAAGGAAACAGTATATTAGTGAGGTCAAATTATCTCACCCAACATATCCGTTATAAAAGAGAAAATGGTAATTTTACAGTGAAGGAATCCAACAGACACCACCTGAACTAAGGGCTCAAGATAAACAGCACCAGTAATAAGACCTATCATGCACCTCCTGAAATGATGTACTGAGGGTGCAGCATCACTTCTGTAGTATTATTATAAAAAATGCGTAACCTCAATCCAATCATCAGAAAACACTAGACAAATCCAAACTGAGAGACATTCTTATCAAAAGGGCTAAGGTCATGAAAAACAGGAACTGTCATAGATGGGAGGAGACTAAAGAAATACCATAAGTAAATACAGTGTTGCATCCTGGAATAGAAAAAGGGCAATAGAGAATACTAATGGTGGAATTCAAATAAATAAGGTCTACAATTTAACTGATGGTATTGTACCAGTATTAATTTCCTGATTTGATAATCGCATTAAGATTATGTAAATTAACATTAGGATATACGTGAATATTTCATACTATTTTTGCAGCTCTTCTGAAAGCCTAAAATTGTTTCAAAATAAAATGTACAAAAATTTGGAAAAAAGTAAAACAAAATCTGGACAGTATTGTCTTTGGGTAATCTTATTATAAATTTATTTATTGACTATACATTTTTCTGTTTTCCAAATTATGTATTATTTGAAAATGTGAAATATTTCAAATGTACTGAGAGTAGAAAGAATACATTAGACAACTACATAACATTTAAATTAAATGATGTAAATATTTTTCCATATTTACTTTTAGTATTTTTTTTTAGGATATAAAATGTTTCATAGACATTTGAAGACTCATTTTTCCAACCACATTTATATATATATCTGTCTGCAAGCAATGCTTAACATTGTTTGGTGTATTTTAAAAGTATATAAATAATAATATAATATTATAAATAATTTACAAATCCTACAACTTTTTCATTCAACATCATGTTTTAAAAATTTGTTCATGTTCTAATGGAACAAATTTATTGCTATTACAAATAATGTTCTGATTACATCACGGATAAGACTTCCTGTGAGCTCGTGTGCAAGTTTCTGTAATAAGCTTCATAGAAGTAGAAATTTGGGCTTGTACGGTATATATATCTTGTACATTACTAAATAGTTCCCAACTTCTCTCCAGAGTAGTTTAACCCACTGTACTCCCACTAACGGTGCAAGCTCCCATTTCTCCATCCTTGCAAACACTTGTATCATGAGATTTTTCAATTTGCCAATCTGATTAGTGTGAAATAATGTTTCATTTTTGTTTTAATTTGAGTTTTCCTGCTTAGTAATGAGATTGAACATCGTTTTGTATGATTCTTGGTCGTTTGTGTTTCCTATTCTGGGAATTACTTTTTCATGCCTGAGTTTTTATGATAACTTTATGTAGTACATGTACTGGTTAATAAAGAATGGTGTCACAAATGATGAAGCTTGATGGCATTGGCCGAGATAGAATATCCCCAATCTTTTTTATCCCCAATTTTTTTTCCAGACATCTGTCCAGAGAATGGCTTTGGGGTGATTAAGAGTCTGGAATTCATGAAAGAAGAGAAATGATTGCAGCAATAAGGGATGTTTCACCTGAAGTGGTACCTTAGGAGGGATGTGACAACTATTTAGAGAAAAACGAACAAGTTTTGGTGGGCAGAGGGTATATACAGTGGTCCCCTTTTGTCTGCGGTTTTACTTTCTGTCGTTTCAGTTACCTGTGGTCAATCTCAGTCCAAAAATAGTAAATAGAAAATTTCAGGAATAAACAATTCATAGTTTTAAATTGTGTGCTGTTCTGAATACTGTGATGAAATCTCATGCTATCTCAGCCGGGATGTGAATCATCCCTTTGTCCAGGATATACATGCTATATACATTCTCTGTCCCCTAGGCACTTTATAGCCATCTTGGTTATCGATTGATTGTCATGGTATCACAGTGCTTGTGTTCAGGTCACCCTTGGTTTACTTAATAATGGCTGCAAAGCACATCAGTACGCTGGCAATTCAGATATGCCAAAGAGATGCTGTAAAGTGCTTCCTTTAAATGAAAATGTATGCATGCAAAGGAAAAACACAGTATGTATCGGGTTTTGTACTATCTGCGCTTTTAGGCATCCACTGGAGGTCTTGGAACATATCCCCTGTAGATAAGGGGGGACTACTGTATGTATTAGTATTGTTTCGGGGAGCAAAGGCTAGCGGCAGAAAATTTGAGGAAGCATATTTGAACTTAAGGTCAGGGAGACTTTTTTTTTTTTTAACAATTAGGTTTATTCTGGGATGGAATTCGTTGCCTGATCCCTGAGCTTGTACAAGCTGTTTGTGGGCCCCTGTGAATGTAGTTATAGAGATTTCTCTGTAGGCAAGGACCCTGAATGAGTAATCATTTTCATCAATAGTCATTTTAAAAATGACTCAAATGTGTCATGTTTAGAGTTCATAATTATGGTTGTTCAATTAAAACATTGCTTGAAGTAATAGTACGTCAGTCTAATTTTTCTAAAATTCCTCAGCTAAACAAATAAGCCTAAATTGGCTAAACCAAAATGGCGCATCAACTGTAAATTCAAACTTGATTTTCATAGTGGCATTTCAGCCCCACCCCATTCCCACTTTTACCCCAGGTGGCATTCTGTCTTTTGGGTCCTGGGATTCCTTCCTTTAGGTCGATAATGTATATACCAGTGGTGCCATTTTATCTTTTGTACTGAAAGATGTGAAAGCATAAGAGATAAATGGTAGATGGAAGACCCTTTAGGGAAAAGAGAAAGTTCGAGCATTAGGCAGAGTATAAAGACTTGTTTTTGAACAACTAAATGAACTTAGGGTTCAATATGTGAAATTATAGTTAGAGGGAGAATTTTCTTATAGATTTTCAAAACACTTTAATGAGTGTTTAATGGAATTTGAAGAATACTTTCTGAATCTAGTTAGAGGGAGAGAGATTGACTGTGGGTTAGGGTTTAGATGTTGTCCTCCCGAAAACTCACTTTTTTTCTGCAACAGACCCTAAGTGGCCTCTAACACTTGAAGGTCTAGTATTTTCCGAAGATCCTAAGTGTTTCCCCTGTAGGGCAGCCCGTTTGTGATATTAACTAAAGGACCCAGTCCAGTCACCCTCCACTGACTCTTTTCCTCTGGTATTGTTTACGAAGTTGCCCAGAGAATCCCATATACTCCCAAACACGCTGCTGCACTGTTGGATCATGTCTTCTATTATTTTCTCTTCTGGGCCAGTTGGAGACTGGTCCAGGTTGTGGTTTGGTCTGCTGCATTTCTCTTGTGTTTTGGGAATTGGTGATGATGCCTAGTACACTTGTTTCAGACAGAGATTTTACAGCCACTGATATTTTACTTTTCCCCTCTGGCAAGATAATTTGGAGGAAGAGCAGGGCCAGAAGACAGTGTGGGGAGATTGCCATGCCACCCTAATTGTGACCCTCATCCTTCCTTCCTTTAGAAAAATCTTTCCCCTAGACTCCTGTCTGGAAGGTTTATCTCCCAAGCCTTGCAGATAGGTCTAGATAAATCAAGGTACTCCTGAGGTGAGTGCTTACTCCCTAGGGACTCCTGCAAATGGGTAGATGATAAGAGTTTTGCAGAAAGAATTATTCTCTGCTTAGGATACCTAATAGTTAAGGGGAGAAACCCAGAGAGGAAAAAGAAGTAGGAACCAGCTGGGCAGAAATATACAAGAGTAAGAATGCCAACACCAAGAGGACTGAGAAATTAAAGGGATCGAATGAAGGATAAAAAAAAAGCTGAAAATTTATGTAAATACAAAGAATCACAAGAAGGTTTTGCAAAAGAGATTAACATGATTCTGAGAGAGCGTTAAGATTTTGGCTAGATCATTAATTCGGAGTCACTGGTGGCAGTAAGTGAAGAAGTTAGGAGGAATTTTGCTGAATAAATGTGCCTGAAGTTGACTGTCTGTGTCTGCTCAGCCTGTTTTGTAGCACACACATTCTCTCTCTTTTCTGTAGGGTGCACTTGGCGTGACAGGATCTGTGAGCTCAGAAAGACCAAAAATGTACAGGGCACCGACATTTGAGCATCTGCCTTGTTTTCTCCTGAAAAACCCAGAAGACCTTTTAGGCATTTATAATGATTCCAAACTTTTGAAGGAAACAGTTTATAAACACAGAAGGATGCAGAGCCAGGAAACCAGAGAGGTAATTATGGAGAAAAACGCTACTCCCCTGTAAGCAGCAGTCGTCATCTGCAAAAAGATTGCTTCTGGATTTCTGAGCTGATGGGGTCCTGGGTGTACATTGGACCAGCATCTGATTTAAAATATTCTATCCTGATTTTAGACCATATCAGACAATAAGAAGACTTGTCTTTGGATGCCACAGGAGAAGATTTGAGAGGAATCTCGGAAAGGCATTACTATTCAACAGTACTCCCCTCAGTTGATCAACAGAATGTCAGAACACAGGATCCAGACCAGTGTTCCTCAACAGGGGGCGCCAGCATTTGAGGCAGGATAGGTACCCCTCCCCGCCCCAGTCATTGTGACTACCCACAATGCTGACCATTCACATTTCTGTCTGCCCCCTGGGAGAGCAGTGCATATGGTTAAAACCACACAGTTATAGTTCAATCTCTTTATTTTATGGATGAGGAAATGGAAGCCCAAAGAAGTTACATGACTTGTCCAAGGCCACCCGTATAACAATAGCCACAGAGCCAAACCTAGAACTTAGGTCCAATGGTCCTTCCACAGCACGACGCTGCACCCCCACCATGTTTGATTTCACTTAGGGTGGTTCATTCCTTTGGGATCAGGTTTTGCATTTTTAGCAGTCCCCATCCATCTCAAATATAAGAAGGTATAACATCAAATAACCCTTGAGTTAACTTTGCAAACCTAAAAATGTTAGGATAATGAAGTGTGGATGGAAAGGAGGGAATGGAAAATACAAAAGGGAAATTGAGTGCAAGGGGCGCTGCTCAGGAAGGACACTAGAGAATGGACGGCCTCTTAGCTGGCGCTGAGGTGGGGGCCATACTCAGGTACACCTTGTTGTCATAAAAGATGTGACCACAGCGAGGTGGACATGTGGCTATAAAACACGGAGACTGGCTATCAGGAGGTGCTTGTAGAGTCCCTGTGTTGACCTGAGTTTATAGTCACCCACTCATGGAATTTATATCATGAATTCGTCTTCGGTGCCGCTCTCTCAAGTACTCTTGTTCCGTCTGAATTTATTTCCAGCTTCTCAAACTCAGCTCATTTTAGATCCAGTATTCCAGCCTGACTCTTCAATAAACCCCTTCTTGACCTGAGACAGTTTGGGGCCAACACTTGGAAGAGCACGGGCTTGGCAGTCAGCCAGAGCTGTGGCTGGGTCTCAGCGTGGGACTCTGGGTGCCTCTTAACCTCTCCAAGGCTCAGTTTCCTTCTCTGTGAAGAGGGGTGACCAGTTGGTTTACGCAGGGGAGTATGCTTTATGTAGTCAGCCTTAGTGCCAAATGTTGGTGTCCATGCCTCCCTCCCTAATCACAAATGATCTTGAATAAAATTCCTTTTCTATTTCAAAATTCTTGTGGCTTTCCCAGTCTCTTTCTTGGCTAGTTTTCCTGTTATTCTTTAAGTGTGTGTGAAGAGCCATTTTGTTTCGTATGACAGAATCTTCGGTAGCTTACATACATATTCAAGTGAATTCAAAGGAGCTCAGTTTGTCACAGAGCTTCTTGCTTTTCCCGTCACCCTAATTCTACAAGATACATTTGCACAGGGTGCTCAGAGACCACTAACAGCTCCTCAAAACCCTGCAATCACAGGTAATAACCATTCAGTTTTACCCTCCCAAATTTACAGGACACTACAACCAAATTACTCTGCTTGTTCCAGATGAATTCCTTATGAGGCTCTGCTCTGCAAAAGAGAAGCCAGTTTCTCTCTTCATGCCTCTTCCACTTCACAGAAGTCATAGTCTGTGCCAGGGCAGCCTGCAGGGATCAGTTACTTTGTTCTAGTGCAAACTCTCTTTTAGAAACTTTTCCTTAAGGGCCCTGGGTTTTAGATATGCCCCTCTGTTCTGGAGACAGACCGCTGCTTTGCATCTGTGTTGTGACAGGATGATTATGCATGTTGTGAATAAACATACTTACATGCGCATGTGTGCTGTCACAACAATGAGTAGCATCCAATAAATACCAGGTTAAGAGCATGCCAACATCTTCCCAACAGCTGGCACAGCTGAAAGCTCATCTGCCTTATTAACACTCAACTTATCTGGAATCTGTTCAGTGAGCAGAAACAACTTCATAAATTTCTGCAGTTTGCATTCCGCCTCACTGTTGCTCATTACCAGCGACCTCACTCCCTCCTATGCGAGAGCAGATTGGCCTCCCAGTTACTGCCTGCTAGATATCCTTCACCTCTGCCCATCAACATCACAGACAAGAGTTGGGGTTAAAGCTTGTCGCTGCTTCCAGGGTTGAGAAGGAAGCATGACAAGTTTTTTTCCTTCATTCTGGAGAAAGTAACATTTCCAGATTCCTTTCTTCCTCCCGTCTACTTGTAACCTCTTCCTTCTGAAGCATATTACAACAGAGAGGTTCCAACCTTTTTCCAAACGGGAGGAAAAGAAAGGGACAGACAGCAATTCCATTGACCAAGAAAATATTCGAATCCCTTCTCAGTGTCTTTCAGAGATTAGTCAATTGTGTTCACCAGGTATGCTAGTTTCTTTTAATCATTCGAGTCTATGCCCCCAGCCTTTTAACCTTTCTCTCCTTTGCCCTGCCTCTTTTACTCTGTGTTGTGTTGTCAGCTGTTTCATTAGACACAGTTCACACCTCCTAGCATCCAGGTAAGTATTTTCAGGCCAAGTACCTTTTTTTTTATTGGTGTGTGGTATAGAGGGAGCTGATTCCTTCTTTTCCCTTCTACACATACCCTCCCCTGCCAACTCATTATCCTTGATTGAAAGTGGTTGCCTGCCCACTATCTGGGGTCCTTCTCAAACTGCCCCCCTCCCATCCCTTTATCACTGAACCCCTGTTGACTGGAGAGATGGTTCCTGAATGCAGCAGAACCTCTGAGCGGCGGCCTCATTAAAAATCACATCATGGATTTGGTTTTCTTTTTTTCATCCCTGACTTGATGAAAACAAAACAAGAAGAGGTGGGGAGGGAGGAAGGAGGAGAAGTATAAGTGAATTGCTTAATGGAGACACTCAGTCTGAATATTTAATATGCTGATTTTATTGAATAAAAGGTGAAAAAGTGGTTCTTGTTTGTTGCTTGCCTGTCAAACCATGGCAAACAAGCATTCTTTTCCCTGACTGGAGCTTTTTATTACTGTATGGATTCTAGAGTGTAATTATGCCCTATGTCTGAGCTGCATTATATACACAATTATAATTCCCCAGCTGAACTATTTATTTACTACCAGGATAGATATTTGTTCAGTTTCCTTGGAGGATATTTTTTGTTGGTGCCTCTCACTGTCTTCCTTTCATCAGGATGAGTCACTTGCTCTGAACCCCTGGTTAGTGTGTTGACAGTTGGGATGAACTTCCCAGCCACATTTATTCATGCTGCTGGAGAAAGACACTCGGGCAAAAGAAATTTCAAGGCTATAAATGTTTGAGAATGTTTGCACTGTTTTCAGAGCTTTCATGGGAAGGACTTTTTATTCTAGGTGTTATCATCTTATAAAATCTGATTTGGAATCTTTTTAGAAAATAGCTTTCTCTAGGTAAAGCCTGCTTGCCTAGCAATTCACAAAGAAAGAGCCCAAAGCAAAATAGAATTCACATCCAGAAACATTTGTTGAGGACCTTACCCTAAGCCAGGCGTTATGCTGGGCACTAGGGCATAGCGATGAGGAAGACGCAGTTCTTACCTTGGAAAATCTCACAGTTTATCATGAGAAACAGATCCATCATTAATTCTGAGAAATGTAGTATGTGCTGCAATATTGGGTCCTGCATTCATTTACATTTTTGCTGATTTCATACTATATCAGAACATTATGCAGGAGATATAGTTGGGGAGAGTAGATACGATCTCTATCCTCCTTGCAGAAGCATGAAAGGGGGCCGGACAGACAATAATAAACTCAGCAAATAAGTAAATAAACAAATAAATAAATAATTTTAGGTATTGATGATTGCCATAAAAAATGAAATAGGAAAATGTGATTGAGAATGTTTGAAACTGGGAAATGAGGAGATGGGTGGTTAGGGAAAGTCTTTCTAGAAGGTGTCATTGGAGCAGAGACTGAAATGATAAGAGGGAGATAGGCATGGGATGAACTAAGATATGTCCTGGGGGGAAAGAGCTTTCTGGGCTGAGGAACCAGTAAGTGCAAGAGTTCTGAGGCCGGGATTCCAAAAAGCATGTGAGGTTGGATGGAGCACAGTGAGGGAGGAAGAGAGGAGAGATGAGGATGGAGAAGTGGTTAGGACTGGGTCATGTATACCCCATAGGCTGTAAGAAGGAGTTTTGGATTTTATTCTCATTTTTAGAGTGACACCATCTGATGGGATTGTAGTCAGGCGCTCCTTTCTTTCTTACCATATACAGGCACATCTTCCATATACAGGCACATCTTCCTAATTAGGTAATGAGGTGTTCCCTTCCTGCAGCAGAAGGAGGAGAGAGTGAATGAAAATATCTGGGACCCCCACTTTTCCTTTCACAAGGTTTACGGTGGTTCCTGCTTA
The DNA here is from genome assembly GCF_964194185.1 of Rhinolophus hipposideros. NCBI lineage: Eukaryota > Metazoa > Chordata > Mammalia > Chiroptera > Rhinolophidae > Rhinolophus > Rhinolophus hipposideros. The sequence continues at coordinate 45,646,164 of NC_138048.1, read as the reverse complement.
TCACCAAGTATCTTCTTTATCATTTGGTGCTATCTTGGTCCCTGAACATTTTCAAGGCTGGTTTTCCAATCTCTCATTGATTCTGTGAATCTCAAAATTACTTCTGACGAATGTTGTTTAGATTAAATTAACAAGGTTTTGTTGCAACCAAGGAACTCATACTGAGAAAAGGAGATACTTAGTGCCTTTCTCCTAATGTAGGCTCAGGCGGCAAGACATGCAGATTTTTCTCAGTCTTTATCAGTCTTGAGTGTAGCGACAAAATGTCTCAGATTCTGGCTTTGTGTATTCAACAGCGTGTTTTCTGGTGTTCTGTGATTTTGTCTCTTTCCTAGTCTTTGTTGGTATTTTGGTGAAAATTTAGGAAAAGGTACATCAATAATTCATTTTAAACTTTAAGGTTCATAGGAAGCTGCTTTTAGGAATCAAATTAGCCAGGAAATTGTTAAATTTTTTCTTGTTTCTGTGCTGGGTTGGTCCAAGTTATCTCATGTGAAATTTAGGCTACCTTCCAAAACTGGCCTTACCTAATATAATTGGGCTGCTATATTGGATATTTGAGGAATTTTAGAGAACCTTGCTGACAGCAGTTTTGAAGGGGCCAGAGAAGAGAAGAGACATTTTTAGAAATTTGATTTTCTTTCTCTATCTAATTGTCTCTAAACAACTTATATCTAGGCCTTATTTCTTCTGGCCTTATTTCTTCTCTAGGTCTCCGTATTCAAACATTGATGTCTGCTTTCTAATGATTTTCTAATTCTTTTATGTCTTTTTATTTTTGTAAAAGTGTGTACAGATGGTGCCAGAATAGTTTTCTTACTGCTATGTCTGAAAATCTCAGTACTTAATTGTGAAGAATTTGTTATTTCAATTTTTCTACTTCTAGATGTCAATTCTTTTTTTTTCGAGTCTCTCAGATACTCTTTTCATTCTTTTTAGTTTTTATCCCTCAAACATATAGTAACCTTTATGAAATATGATTACTTTAAAAATAAATCTACCGTTTTAGTTACAAGTTAAATACGTTTTCCCATTTGACTATTTTTCTCCAGTATTTTGCTGTAATTAAGATGACACACATTTGCAAATAAGTTCTCATCATTTCTCTTGTTCGTTTCCATTTTTAATATAGTTTATCAGTAAACTCAGGCCTTGAAGTGCAAAAAGGAATAATCTATGAATCCTTGGTAGTCCAAATATCTTTTCTCTTAGAGATAGATTTTTAGTTAAAATTATATTAAAAGGGTAGGAGAGAATGAAGAGCTATATATAATTAGCTGTGGAAGTGTGCCTACTATGAAGGTCATGACATTAATGAGGATTTTTGAAGTGTTGTACTGATCAGCAAGGTTCTTTGTGCCTACTTTGTATTCCTTTAGCACCTTTACTTCGAGGGCTGCCTTTTTATTTATTTATCTTTTAACCAAGGGGAATTAACTTGTTAAAAAATTTTAAACTGCAAAGAAGCCATTGAAAGCCATGCCAAAGATGTCTAAAGCAACAGCAAAGCAGACTATCCTCACATCAATGGGTGGGGAAGATGAGTAGATAAGAGTTATAATACAGGTCGATAAGTGATATAATATCACTTCAAGCCAGCAAGCGTACATTGAAGGCTTCCCACACTTGGAATCTTGTTTAAGTGCAAAATGCTTTTGTATAGGAGAGACCTCTATTCCAATCTTGAGGTGGGGAGGGGTTCTCAAAAGAAGGGAGGTTTAAATGAGACTGAAGAAGTAAGAGTTATCCAAACAGAAACAGCAGAGTTCTAGGCAGAGGGAATTGTGTTGATCTACAAAAGGCTACAGGTGAGTGCATGGTACATCTTGTCATGTTTTGTGTGACTGGGGCCTGACCCAGTGAGGGATGATGATGGAGAGGCAATTGGAAAGTGCTATAATATGTGTAAGACTATCATGTGGAATGTAGAGTTAGCCTTCTTACTGTCTCTTCCCCAAGGGTCACTCTGGCTATGAGTCCTGGTTTTCTCATTATTCTAGAGTAAATACTAATATCTTCTTGATAAAGATTTGGCAGGACTGAATGACAGAGCATATGTGTGGTGCAGAGGATAGTGTGGGTATGGTAAGGATTCCAACATTCCCCCTAAAGATTTTTCTGCCTTGTTTTCCAGGACTGTAGCTATGTTGAGATATGACACCCATGATTATGTTACATTATACTCCAAAGGGATTTTGCATATATAATTAAGTTTACTAATCAGTTAATTTTGAGTCATTTAAAAGCAGAGAGCTTTCACCAACTAGTAGAAGAAATCAAAAGGATTCCAAGTGTGAGAAAGCTTTATTGTACCCTTGCTGGCTTGAAGATGAAAGTTCCTGTGTGGGGGTCGGGGGGGTGGGGGGTGGAGGTGGTGTCTATAGAAGCTGAGAACAGATTCCGGTCTGACAGCCAACAAATAAATGGGGACTTTTGTCTTACAACTTCAAGGACCTGAATTCTGCCAACAACCTAACCTGCATCAGCTCAGAAGTGGATTCTTCCCCAGTTTTCAGATAAAACCCCAGTCTAGCTGAAACCTTGATTTTAGCCAGTGAGAATCTAAGCAGATAACCCAGTTGAGCCCACCCAACTGAACTACAGAACTGTGAGATAATAAATGGATTTAACTTTGTGCTAATTTGTTATGTAACAATAGAAAACTGATACAATGGGTATTACATTTATGGAGCTTTGGAATTCGACCTGAATTCAAGTCCTGAGTCTTCCATGCATCATTTCTATTATCATAGGCACATTACTGAATCTCTCTGAGCCTCAGATTTCTCATTCATAAACAGGAATAGAAATACAACTATTGATTTTATAGAACTACGTAGTAGGAAGACCAACTGAGGAAATGTATAGAAAGTACTCAGAGTAACATTTACTCAGAGTAAATGTGCAGTAAATGTTAGTTGTTTACTATCACTTTTTCTACCATCATTTCTATTTTGTAAAATATCTAGGAGAGTGTCCAGCACATAGTAGGTGCTTAATCAGTGCTAGTGCTTTTTAGCTTTTCTTCATCTTTCCTCAGTTCCTTGAAAGCCTCCAATTCTACTAACTCACTCATTTTTGTGTATGTCCTATACTTTGTGAATATTGATTTTGAGACTGGAAGGGAAACATTTATCATTCTTAATTGCAATAAAATCATTACAATGTTGTTAAACATTCACATAGAAATTAAGTTCCACTGCACAATGCAAAGACAACTATTAATCTGTGCCAGTAGCCAAACTCAGGAAAAGTGATATGGGTAAAATGGATGTGATTTGTTAATAACATCATGATGTTATGGAAGGAACTTCAATCTGAACAAAACAGTTATATTTTACAGACAAGTCTTTTTGTTTCAAAATGGAGAATCAGCAGATAAATTCCTGCAGCAAAATCACAAAGTAGAAGGGAAACTTTTTAAAAAATGAAGAAGGCATTTAACTTCCAAGTAATTATCAACACTGCCCGTGGAAGATAAAGTTGCAACATGGATAAATAAAGATTGTGTTCATTCTCATACAAATTAGCATGAAAATGGATTAGTTGACATATACTCAACTCTTCCTCTCTTGACCAAATACAGTCTCAGCTTTTGAGACTGACAGCCAAGACTCTCAATTGGGGTCACATGCAGGTTTTGGGGAACCTGAAGCTGAGATAATTTTTGGAGCCCTCTTTAAGAAAAAGATGAAATAACAAACTTCAAATTAGTCAGAAAAGTGAATACTTATCCTAAAGGAGAAGAGAAATTACACCCATTATAAATTTTTTGAAAACATACTTAAAATGGCCATATTACCCAAAGCAGTATACAGATTTATTGCAATCCCCATCAAAATCCCGATGGCATTTTTAAAAAAAAAATAGAATTAAAAAAATCATTAGATTTGTATGGAACCACAAAAGTCCCTGAATAACCAAAACAATCCTAAGAAAAAAGAATAATGCTGGAGGTATCACACTCCGTGACTTCAGCTTGTACTACAGGGCAACAGTAATTAAAACAGCATGGTATTGGCAGAAAAACAGACACAGGGACCAATGGAATAGAATTGAAAACCCAGAAATAAACCCACATAAATATAAGTAGATAATTTTCAACAAAGGAGCCAAAAACATGCAATGGAGAAAAGAAAGCCTCTTTAATAAATAGTGCCGGGAAAATTGGAAAGTCACATGCAAAAGAATGAAACTGGACTGCTATCGGTCACCGTATACCAAAATTAACTCAAAATGGATCAAATACTTAAACATAAGACCTGAAACAATAAACTGCATAGAAGAAAACATAGGTACTAAACTTACAGACCTTAGGTTCAAAGAGGATTTTATGAATTTGACCTCAAAGGCAAGGGAACTAAAAGCTAAAATAAATGAGTGGGACTATCAAACCAAAAAGTTTCTGCACAGTAAAAGAAACCATTGACAAAACAAAGAGGCAACCAACTGAATGGGAGAAGATTTTTGCAAACAACACCTCTGATAAGGGGCTAATATCCAAAATATATAAGGAACTCATACAACTCAACAACAACAAAAAACAATCTAATTAAAAACTGGACAGAGGACCTGAAGAGACATTTCTCCAAAGAGGACATACAGATGGCCAACAGACATATGAAAAGATGCTCAACATCACTAATCATCAGAGAAATGCAAATAAAAACCACAATGAGATATCACCTCACCCCAATTGGAATGGCTCTCATCAACAAGACAAATCTTAAAAAGTATTGGAGAGGCTGTGGAGAAAAAGGAACCCTCATACACTGTTGGTGGGAATGCAGACTGGTGCAGCTCTATGGAAGGCAGAATGGAGGTTCCTCAAAAAATTAAGAATAGAATTACCATATGACGCATCAATCCCTTTCCTGGGTATCTACCCCAAAAAACTGAAAATATGTATCCATAAAGACATGTGTGTTCCAATGTTCATTGCAGCTTTATTTACAGTGGCCAAGACAAGGAAACAACCAAAATGTCCTTCAATAGATGAGTGGATAAAGAAGTTATGATATATATACACAATGGAATGCTACTCTGCCGTAAGAAAAGATGAAATACTGCCGTTTGTGACAACTTGGCTGAATCTTGAGAGTATTGTGCTAAGTGAAATAAGTCAGACAGAAAAAATTGAGAACCATATGACTTCACTCATATGTGGGATATAAAACTGAAAGCAACAAAGGAACAAGACAAATGAAGAAACAAAACTTGTAGACAGAAATAATAGTTTAGTGGTTACCAGAGGGTAAAGGGGGAGGGGAAGATAGTAGAAGAGGGTAAAGGGGGTCAAATATATGGTGATAGAAGGAGAAGTGACTCTGGGTGGTGAAGACACAACGTGATATATAGATGATGTAATACAGAATTGTACACGTGAAACCTATGTAATTTTACTAACCATTGTCACTCCAATAAATTTTAATAAAAAATACAATAACATAAAAAAAGAAAAGATAATATCACAATCACCACAAAATCCAGGAAAATGGCTTATTAATTTCCTCCCTACAACACTTCCATAAGGCTCTTTCCCTATGTATTTTGTTGCATACTCTCTTATCATTTCTTCATATGAGAATACGTTTATAATTTTCTATACAGCAAATTTAGTTTTTCTCTAGCATGGTTGATAGAAATTTGTTTCTAACTGTTTAAAAATGAATTTTCTGTTTCAGAACTTTATCTTGGGAATGCTGCCTCTGTAACTTCCTCTGCAGGATTTTGCTCATAAGGTGCTCCCACCCTCAGGCAAGCTGGGGAGAAGCCCATTCTTTTGATGTCTCTAGGCAGGGCTTCTGAGCTGCAGCCCTGCCTAGAGACATCAAAAGCTGGTCTTTTTCCTCAGGTACTCAATCCTTTTGCCCATCCTTTTGCCACCATCTTCCTTCCAGATTTCAAAGACCAGCATCTCATTTTGACCCTTGTTTTTGGGGTCAGAGATGGTGTCCAGATTCTCATTAAACTTCACCATGGTCAATTTTTGCTGGAGGACGGGTGGATGTGGAAGTCCTGCTAGCAGTGCAGTCTCAGGATTCCATATGAAGGATATCTCCAGGCTGGGGCAGCGTCCAGGCCTCCAGGGGCTGCTAGGCTGCTGCTTCCTCCTTGTGTCCCCTGAGCAGAACCTTATCAGCCTTAGAAGAGGCCAGGAAAGTGAAGGGTCTGAAGCTTAAACTTCATTAGCTTAATGTTAAATCCACTTCTGTTAATCTATCCTCAATCTACTTTTCCACATAGTATACTTGACTAACAGTTCGCCAAAGATGCCTTTATCTTTCCCACTTCTGGCTCTGAATCATTTCAGTACCTCTGCCTGGATGCCTTCTTCCAACATTTACCTGTGAGATCCCTGAGAACCCAGGTCAAATGCTACTTCTCCGTGAAATCTTTCCTGATTTCCCTACCAGGTGAGATCATGCCTGTGCCTGAACCCTTTTAGTCTTCACAGGGACTTTTCCAAAATAGCTTTGTATATTGTTAATATATACATTTATTTATTCATGGAAAATGAGCAGTTTTTTCAGCTACATAGAAAAGGAGCCAAAAACAAACACAGAAACGTACGTTTCAAGTTTTGAACATTAATTTCAGTTACAGTGAGGGTAGGGGCTTTGAAGAAAAAGGGTGTGTCATTATAAACTAATAACGGGGCTCTTGTGTGTGTTGCTATGGAAGTGACATATGTGTAAGATCGAAGGATGAATAGCAGTTAGCCAGGTAAAGGAGAGGAAGCGTTCTTGGCAGAAGGAATATGCAAAAAGGACCTTGTTGCATTTCAAGACCCTAAAGAATGCTTAGATTATGAGCATTTCTATGGCAATAATTTGTTTCTATGGCTATCTCCACTCACCTATAAATTCCTAGAAGACAGCCATGATCTCCTAAACATTTCTGCCTATCAAAGGGTCTATCCTGTGCTCATTAAGTGTTTGCCTAATTGACTCCAACCTCATGTGTTAAATGAAGGAAATCAGAGAGCCTATGTCAGAGCATACAGAGTGTTCAAACTAATTTTTCATATCTCATCAATTCTAAAATGCACATATCTTCCCAATTTAGCATCTCTGAAATTGGGATACTTTTTACAGTTGATAACTACATTTGCATGTTTTTTCTTTCATAGTAGTATATAAAACAATCATGTGTTTTATAATCAATGGTGTGTTATATTCAATGGAATGGGGTGGATGCCTTCATATGGCTAAATCCTTCATTGTTAATCTGAAGAAATAAGTGGATGATTTTCATAATTTTTAATAGGTCACACTGATTTTGCAAATTAATAACTAATTTGAATCCATTGGTGGGTAGTCTTACTCTGGGATAATTGAATTGCAGGGATAGAAGAAAGTTATAGGAAATTGATTCCACTTTTCATTCATTCTAAAGTGTGGGGAAGACATATTTTGTCTGTCCTGAAGGACCTTGTGGCTGTCTTCCCACTTCCAGGAACTTCTGCCTTCTTTCTGGGGCCCTGTATCTCCTCCTTCCATTCTCTTCAGTGGTGACTACGAGAAGCACAATGTTAATGCATTAATACAGTGGGATCCTGAGTCCTGTCCACTTCTGATTGATTTGATTGGTCCAGATTGCGGTGGAACCAAGCGTAGTTCCTTTCAGAGGAATTTGGATTTGTGACAGCTAGAGAGAGCATTAGACCAGTTATCATATTTGGTACCGGACCTGTAAAGTATAAAATTTTTGAAGTTTTGGGGTTCACATTCTTCCATGGAAACTGAGAAGCAGAAGAAGGCTCTCTTTGGTCAGAGAGATGAGAGAAACAGACATGCGGTGATAGAAGAAATTCACACACATGATGACATTGTGGTCCTGTCTGCATTCCTACCTATGACATTCATAAGACAACCAGTAACCTTATGGTTCATTCTCTCTTGGCTTAAGTCCCTTGTAATTGCAACCAACTGAAACCAAAAGAGGCTCAATATATATATATATTTATATATATAATGGGATTGCCAAAAAAATGTATACACATGACTTTTATTCATCTTTTGTTATAGTTATATATTGAGTATTGCAATTTTAATAAAGTTTTTTTCTTTCTTAAAATGTGTATACATTTTTTCGGCACCATCTGTATGTATGTATATATATATATAATATATACAATATGTAATATATATACTATATAATATATAGTATATAATACATAATACAGAATACGTATATATGTATATGTAAAACACACGCACACACGAGGTCGGACAATTAAGTTCTGAACCTCATCCAAGAAAAAATGCTACATACCTCACTGCTGAATATTACTATGGTCACCTTCGAAGTTCTCCAGTACCTTGGGAAGCTATGCACTGATGCCAGCGCCTAGTCTACCCTTCAGAGCAATTTTGGAACTCTATTTTTGGAACGGCCATCAGAGCTGTCATCATATTACCCTTGATGTTTTGAATGTCATCAAGCTGTCTTCCTTTCAGTATTTCCTTTATCTTCAGGTAAAGAAGGAAGTCATTAGGGGCCAGATCAGGTGAATAGGGAGGGTGTTCCAATACATTTATTTGTTTACTGGCTAAAAACTCCCTCACAGACAGTGCCGTGTGAGCTGGTGCATTGTTGTGATGCAAGAGCCATGAATTGTTGGTGAAAAGCTCAGGTCGTCTAACTTTTTCATGCAGCCTTTTCAGCACTTTCAAATAGTGAACTTGGTTAACTGTATAGTTGGTACACATTCCTAATGAATAATCCCTCTGATATCAAAAATGGTTAGCAACATCATTGCAACAAGTTCGCTAACTTGTCAGACCTCAGGTATATTATACATGTAATATATAATATATATAATAGATTTTATATATCTATATAATAGTCTATATCTATATCACCTATATCACCTATATCTATATCTATATCTATATAATATTCCCAGAAATGGTCATTCAGTACCTGATTGAATATCTTCAGTGATAGAGAACATACACCATCTCTCACAGGCCCCCATCCAGAGTGGAGAAGTGATGACTGTTTGGTAAATCTATTAATATTTAGATGAAATAGCTTCATGTGAATTCCACAAGTGGTTCCTAGTTCTGTATACCAGTCCCAACAGAATGAGTCTACTCTGTCTTCTTGATAGCCCCTCAGTCTCGATAGTAACTATCCCATCCTCTAAGCCTTTTTCACCCAGGAAAGATACCCAAGTTCATTACATTAGATTTGTTTCCTTAGTTCCTTTAGAAGAGTAGGGGAGAGAAAGTGTTAAAACAACAAGAATAACAACAACAAAAATCTAACTTTTGGAGTGCCTTAATTTTGGGCCAGGAACTAAGCTACATGCTTTAAGTAGATTAGTTAACTGAATACTCACAACAACCTCATGATATAGAGACTGTTATTTTTCCAAACTTGTTGATAGGGAAACTAAGACTTAGGAAGACTAATTTACCCTAATTCACACAGCTAGTAAGTAGCACAGTCTGCCTTTGTACTTAAGCATTATCGTGTCATAATTAAGGGATACTGTGTTTCCCCAAGAAGAAGACCTAGCCGGACCATCAACTCTAATGCGTCTTTTGGAGCAAAAATTAATATAAGACCTGGTCTTATATTATAGTAAAATAAGACCGAATCTTGTATTATCTTATATAAGACCCAGTCTTATTTTACTATAATTTTTGCTCCAAAAATTATTTTACTAATTTTTGTTCCAAAAGACGTATAGAGCTGATGGTCCGGCTAGGTCTTATTCTCGGGGAAACACGGTAGCATCATCCAGGCTTGGTTTGATGAAAGAAAAAAATCTTCAGATAGCCCCATAGTAATTCTTTAAAATTCTATGACATGCAACTGAAAAGTGGTCTCAGCAAAACAGCACATTATGAAATGAATTTACCGCTCAGAATCATCCATTCCTTTGGGGGAAAATGTTCTCAAGATGTGACAGAATCTGCCAGTCCCTGAATAGACTCATCTGTTATCTTGGATCTCCTAGACAAGATTTTCATGGAAGCCATCCTTCTCATCCCTATGAGACATTGCTGAACAGAATTTTGTTTTATTTTTCACATTTTGTTAATCACCCTCAAGATGCTGAGTGTTGAGCAAACCAGCTATAAAGAGGCAGCTATCCAGTTAAGAACATGAATGCACATATGTTTTATCAAAAGGAAAAAAAAAAGCTTTTCTGGTTATCCTTTTCCCTAAGATGAACATGTTGAGGAGATAAAATGTAGTGATGGCAAGATTGGAAAAGTAGGTGGAAGGTGACAATAAGGAGATATTTTTAGGGTGGCAATTTTGTGTATTTCTCTTTAAGCCACTCTGGCTTATAACAATAATTACTGTTTTTGCAGCATTCATGTCTTAGATCAGGTTCCGAGAAGCAGATGCCGAGATGATGATTCACGTCAAGTAATTTATTAAGTCAGTGATTCCGGGAGAAGATAGGAGGGTAGAGGAAGTATGACAAGGAATGGGAAAGAATCCAAGCAAGGGTGTGATTCCAGGTGACATCCCTGCCTTAGCCTGGTCCCAGGGGGAGCTCAGGAACACAAGTTATACTTCAGAGTTTATCCCACCCACAAACAAGAGAGCTGGGCTCTTACTCTCATCTATCAGTCAGTCATTGGCTACAGTCACTGACATGGGGATTAGATCTCTGGCTCTTTATGTTTAGGCTAAAGTCACTCTCGTAACCAAAAGATGGTCCTCTGAAAAAAACCATTGGTACCAGCTCTTATGACTGAAGCACGAAGAAGCTGAGGGATGGGCACACAGAACAAATAAGAGGCATCCAAAAGCATGTAGGTGGAGTAGTTACCATGGTAACTGCAACTCATCATGTATCAGGTACCATGCATGCCTTCTAGTTAACTTACAGTACAGTCTAGCAAAGTGGGGAGGATTATCTCCATTTTACAGGGGTGACATCGTTTTGGAGAGGGTAAGTAACATTGTCTAGAAGGTGGTAGAGTTGGGATTTGACCTTGGGTTTCTCTGAAGCCAAATCTTATGCCCTTCCCACAGTGTCTCACATTAATCTCTGTTGGCAGCTTGTGTTCCACACAGTGTTGACCATCAACTAAATTTCAGTTCAGTGAGCAAGATCTCTTTAGCATCTACCACATGTCCAATGCTCTGTTTGGCATCACAGATGTAAAGATGAACACAATTTAATCTTGCCCTTGGGAGAGTGCTCTACTGCAGGATGGTATCTAGATGCACAGAGCTAAATAACAACGTGTGGAAATGCCATAATTACTTTATGAATTAAGTATTGAAGATCATGGAAGGAGGCACAATTAATATTGCCTAGGGGCAGATACAGGGGCAAACGGAGGCTTCAAGGAGGGAACATCATTTGAATTAAGCTTTGACATGTGACAAAGATTTAAGCAAATCAAACTATGGCTCTCAAGACCTACCAGGGTGAGATTTAAACAGGGACGTGAAAGGGAAGTCCAACTTTGGGTGATTATATCACTCTTATACATATTCCAAACTATCTGAAATATGACTTTGGCTCCTCTCAAACTTATGTCTTAACTTACCTTTGGCAGCAAAAAGGTTTTTTCACCTCCAATCATAGACCTATCTGTTTATTTTCATTTGTAGTGGTGACCTTCCTAATGGGGACTTCTGGGAGTGCTGTAGTCAAGGCCTAAAACAAGTGAACAGATGATGAAACTCAATAGGGTTAAAATCAGGGCCAAAGTCAAGGGCAATAGTGGTGCTAGAAGCCAAGGAGTAACTGGGGTTGGTATTGACCAAAGGATAAGTGAAGAAGGTGGTCAAGCAAGGAAAGAGTAGTTAGCAAAGAACCGTTCTGACTCCTCGTTCTCATACCTAATAACTTGGGTTTGATATTGCCATTGGGAGGACCCTCAGGTCACACACACCAGCTTTAGTCAATTGGACAATCAGCCAGTTCTCTTACTTACCCTTTCTTTAGTTAATACCTATGGGAGGGAAATATGATTTGTTATTGCAGCTTAGGATTTATCAAAATTTTGTAGTGTTCAAAGCTGATTCCTGGGATTTTGGGAATGGGAAACATCTCAGCTCTGGAATTCCTAGGTGTCATTATAATAAGGACTGTTTATTATAAAAAAAAAATAAGTGGCCAAGGAGAAGGGGCTTGGCTGAGTAGTGGAAAAGGTGAATAATAATAATAGTAATAGTCACCATTATCATCATCATCATCATCCAAGAGTGAAAGGGACATTAAGAAAACTTTTCGTTCTTTCTCTTGCATCCTGGCAGACATGATAAAGGTTGTTTTTGAGAACTCTAACTTGAAATCATTTACTGGAAACCTTGTCTGAGGGCTGCTGCCTCCTTTCAATGGTAGGTAAACAGATCCACAACACTCTGTATCCTTTGTAGTAGGCAGGGAGATATATATATATATATATATATATATATATATATATATATATATATATATATATATATATATGAGTATTTTCAATTAGATTGATACCTACTTAAGTGGCATACATTTCACTATCTTTACTAAGGAAATTAAAGCTCACATCGTGAAAAAAATAATTAGCAAATTCCTAACTGATGTTTCTGACATCAATCTTGTGCTTTCTATTCTGAAATTAAGTATTGGGCTTAAGGAAACCTTTGTCCTTATTAAAGGTTTTGTTGCAGAGTAGTGTTTGAAGATCTGGCTCCTTAGTGGGAAATAAAAAATATGTAAAATTCACACACACAGGTTTACAACCTAACCTTATTCAGACTCTTACTTAAATATGATGTTAGTTTTTGGAATAAACCATACAGGAAAAAGCCCAATTAATTTGATTATTGTTCTTCTCCATTAAGGCCCTTAGCAGACAACCTGAAGTCTTAAAAATCATATGCCCAGAATGAGTTAAAATTTAAGACATCCTTATATAAGGGAAGCTGCTGACTGTAAACACCAAAATACTTCCCATAACTACCAATAGGATCGACCCTATCCAGACAGTTATTTGTAATAATGCTGAGCTCTTTGATTTGAGGTTTTGTAAACATAATTTTTTGGGAAAATTTTGGCATTATAAAATCAGAATTATACCGTTTACTAAATTGTCTACTGTGAGTTACCTTGAGCATAATGTGGTAGACTGTGGGGATTGTAATCAGGGACCCTGCCTGGGGAAGATTATATATTCTTACTCTGTTGACCCCAAGCAGGTCCATTTGACTTTCCTGGGCCATCACAATGAATTATGCATGTCACTTCTGAGCAGAAGCTTTATGATGTGGCAGGAGGCTTGCCACATTCTTTTCCTGTCTGATATGACTACCAGCAATGTTCCAGATGGAGGTTACTCTGTCCGCCTAAGCCTGGGAACAGTACTATGGCCACTCTGTGATGGACAGATAGTGTGAACAAGAAGTCAACCCTTGTTGAGAGACTTTGGGATAATTTGTTCGGATAACATAACAGCCTATCTTGATAAATATGCAGATGAGACAAAGTACAATTACATGTACATATCATAGGACAGTATGAATTTTTTAACGCTTCCACACCAAGGAAATGGGGACTTCTTACCCCCATTGTGCTAAGAATTATTTCTTTCATGGGCTTAATATATTTTCTGTATCCTTTGCTGTTTTTGTTCAGTGGTGGTCTGATCACGTGAATAGTAATTCAAGAGACTTATATTAATTGCATAGAACGTTAATATTTTCATTGTTATTGCTAGAAGCTCACATTTTGAATAGAGTCTTTTTCAACTCTTCTTATAGCCCTGGTTAACCGTTTTTATTTGTGTAGAATTTCTCTGCACCAGTTTTGTTTGTTTGTTTTTCCTTGCCTCCAAAGACTGTACAAAAATGGCTGGCCTCAATTATGTAATTGGTCTTTCATAAATGTCTTTCTTCTTTATCTGCATGGTATAGCAATTTTCTTCTTTATTTGAAAACTTTCTGTATTTTGCTACATAAAGCCATAATGTTGAGGTACAGAATCATTCCTCTCTCTTTTACTAAAAGAAATATTTCTAGGTTGAGTTTAATCTAAGAAGTATTTCATCAGTGATGAAGTCATGGGTGCCATTTTGCTTCTTGTGTAAACTTTCTCCTAGCTTTAGCTTCCCGGTGCTCTTACTATATAACCTTTTTATGCTCACTCTGATAGGTTATTCTTAGAGTGTTAAATAATGTTTTCAGTGGAAATACTTCTCAAGTCACTTCAAAATTCAAAGGAAATATGGTTACTTAGCAAACATTAAACAACTGCTACTTCTCAGATCTTTCTATCCTCAAATTTTTCTCCCTCAGCTTTATTTAGGTAAGATTGACAAAAATTATATATATTTAAGGTGCTCAATATGATGTTTCGATAGATGTATATATTGTGAAATGATTACAACAAGCAAACTAGTTAACACATTCATCAATTCACACAGTTACCTTTTTATTGGTGGTGAGAACAATTTATATCTACTCTCTTAGCAAATTTCAAATATACAATACGTTATTATTAACATGTTACCATGCTGTATATTAGATATCCAGGACTTATTTGTGTTATAAATTAAAGTTTGTACCCTCTGACCAATATCTCCCCATTTCCCCCACTCCCGCTTCTCAGCCCCTGGTAACAACAATCATTCTATTCTCTGTTATCATGAGCTTGAGTATTTTAGATTCCACATATGAGATCGTGCAGTATTTGTCTTTCTCTGTCTGACTTATTTCACTTAGCATAACATTTGTTGTCACCAATGGCAGGATTTCCTTCTTTTTAAGTCAAAATAAGAATCCAGTGTTGTGTGTGTGTACATATATAGTGTGTGTGTGTGTGCGCATACACACACACAGACACAAACACACACACACACACATATATGTATCTGTATACTGGTGGTACCAAAAAATACATACACATTTTAAGAGATGTTATCTATGCTCAAGCAGTAGTTCGCCATAATCGGAAGTGTTTGGACACTAATGGTAACCACTTTGAGCACCTCTTGTAATTGCAGAAAACAAACGTGATTTGTATTCATCTTTTGTTATTGGTATATATTATTAGATTAACACAGTTTTTTCCTTTCTTAAAATGTGTATACATTTTTTTGGCACCCTCTGTGTGTATGTGTGTGTGTGTGTGATATGTGTATATAATATATATATATATATATATATGTATATATATATATATTTTTTTATATATATACACACACACATATATGTCACATTTTTAAAATTTATTCATCCATTGACTGACAGCTTGTTTCCATATCTTGGCTACTGTGAATAATGCTGCAGTGAACATGGGAGTGCAGATATCTCTTCAAGATCGTGTTTTTATTTTTTTTCCCCTCAGATGTATTCCCAGAAGTGGAATGGCTAGAACATATGGTATTTCTATTTTTAATTTTTTGAGGAAGCTCCATATTGTTTTCCATATGCTACACCAGTTTACATTCCCATCAACTGTGCAAAGTGTTCCCTTTCTCCACATTCTTGACAGCACTTTTAATCTTTTGACTTTTTGATAATAGCCACCTACAGGTGTGAAGTGATATCCCACTGAGGCTTTGATTTGCATTTACTTGATCATTATTGATGTTCGGCATCTTTTTACATACCTCTTGACCATTTTTGTGTCTGCTCTGGAAAAATGTCTATTCAGGTCCTTTGCCCATTTTTTAATCACATTATTATTATTATTATTAGTTCATTCATTTATTCTTTTCTTTAGATTCCACATATAAGTGAGATCATATGGTATTTGGCTTTCTCTGTCTGACTTATTTCACTTAGCATAATGTTTACTAGGTCCATCCATATTGTTGCAAATGGTAAGATTTCATTCTTTATGGCTGCATAATACTCCATTGTATAAATATATCACAGTTTCTTAATCCAGTTGTCTACCGATGGGAAACCTACAGAATGGGAGAAAATATTTGCTAACCATATTATCAGATAAGGGGTTAATATCCAAACATATAAGAATCTCAGACAGTTTAAAAAAATAATAATCTAGATTTTTTAAAATTAAGTTGTATGAGTTTCTTATATGTTTGGATATTGACCCCTTATCTGATAATATAGTTTGCAAATATTTTCTACCATTCTGGAGGTTGCCTTTTCATTTTGTTTGTTTATTTGTTTGTTTTTGCTGTGCAGAATCTTTTTTGATTTGATGTCTGTTTTTTCAGTGTCAAATCCAAAATATCATTGCCAAGACCAATATCAAGGATATTTTCTCCTGTGCTTTCCTCTAGGAGTTTTACAGTTTCAGGTCTTATATTTAACTCTTTAATCTATTTTGAGTTGATTTTTATGGATGGTGTTAGATAAGGTCCAATTTTATTATACTGCATGTCGTTATATAGTTTTCCCAGTGCCATTTATTGATGAGACTATTCTTTCCCCATTGTGTATTGTCAGTGCCTCTGTGGAAGATTAGTTGACCATATATGTGTAGATTTATTTCTGGGTCTCTGTTTTGTTCCATTGGTTTGTGTATCTATTTTTATAACTGTAGCATACTCTTTTGATTACTATAGCTTTATAATATAGTTTGAAATTATGGAGTGTGATGTCTCCCACTTTGTTCTTTTTGCTGAAGTATGTTTTAGCTATTTTATTGAGGATTTTTGCATTAATTTTCATCAAGGATATTGGCCTGTAATTTTATTTTATTGTAGTGTCCTTGTCTTGGTTTGGTATCAGAGTAATGCTGGCCTTGTAAAATTAATTTGGAATATTTCCTTCTCTTCAACATTTTGGAAGAGTTTGAGAAGAATTGGTATTAATTCTTTAAATGGTTGGTTCCATTCAGTGAACTCATCAGGTTGTAGGCCTTTTTGTTGTTGCTGTTGGGAGGTTTTTAATTACTGATTTAATCTCTTTACTCATTATTGTTCTTTTTGGACTTTTTATTTCTTCATGATTCAGTGTTGGTAGGCTATATGTTTCTAGGAATTTATCCATTTCTTTTAGGTTACCCAATTTTGTTGGCATGTAATTGTTCTTAGTAGTCACTTGTGATCTTTTATATTTGGGTGGTATCAGTTATGTTTCCTCTTTCATTTCTGATTTCATTTGGGTATTCTGTCTTTTTTCTTAGTCTACCTATAATTTTAGTTTTGTTTATCTTTTCAAAAAACTAACTCTTAGCTTTGTTGATCTTTTCTATTGTCTTCCTACTCTCTATTTTATACGTTTCTGCTCTGATCTTTGTTATTTCCTCCCTTGTAATAAATTTGGGTTTAATTTATTTTTCTTTTTCTAGTTTCTTGAGGTATAAAATTTAGGTTGTTTATTTGAGAACTTTGTTTTTTTCTTAATGTAGGAATTTATTGCTGCAAACTTCCCTCTTAGAACTACTTTTGCTATGTCCCATAAGTTTTTGTGTGTTATGTTTCCATTTTCATTTGACTCAACATATTTTTTAATTTCCCTTTTATTTTTATTTCTTCTTTGACTCATTCTTTATTCAGTAGCATAAAGCTTAATATGCACATATTTGAGAACTTTCCAGTTTATTTTTTTGCTATTGATGTCTAGTTTCACACAATTGTGGTCAGAAAAAAATGCTTGATATTATTTCAGTCTTCTTAAATTTGTTAGGACATATTTTGTGGCCTACTGTGTAATCTGTCTTAGAGAATGTTCCATATGCACTTGAGAAGAATGTATTTCCACTGTTGTTGTTTGGAATGTTCCAATATATCTATAAGGTTCATTTGGTCTAAAATGTAGTTCAAGTCCAATGTTTTGTATTGATTTTCTGTCTGGATAATCTATCCATTGTTGAAAGTGAAGTTCCCTACTATTATTGTATTGCAATCTATTTCTCCTTTGAAATCTGTTAATATTTGCTTTACATATTTATGCTTCTATGTTGGATACATAAATATTTATAATTATTATATTCTCTTGATGAATTGATCTCTTTATCATTTTTGTCTCTTGTTACAGTTTTTGACCTAAAGTATAATTTGTCAGGTATGTTTATAGTTACTCCAGTTCTTTTTTGGTTTCCATCTTTTTCCATCTCTTCACTTTCAGCCTATGTGTGTCCTTACAGTTGAAATGAGTCTCTTGTAGGCATCATATCCTTGGATGTTGTTTGTTTATCCATTCAGCCCCTCTAATCTTTTGATTACAGAATTTAATCTATTTACATTTAAAGTAATTATTGATAGATAAGAACTTAATATTGCCATTTTATTAATGTGTTCTGGTTGATTTTTGTTTCCTTTGTTCTTTCTTGCTGTCTTCCTTCGTGATTTGAGAATTATCTATAGAGTTATACTTTGATTCCTTTCTCTTTATTGCTTGTGTATGTACTATCAATTTTTTCTTTGTGGTTACATAAAATGAGGCTTACATAAAACATCTCTAGATATAATACTCTATTTTAAGCTGATAACAGCTTAACTTTGATGACATACAAAAACTGTACCTTTTCCTTCCCTCCCTCGCATTTTATATTTTTGATGTCACTATTTACACTTTTTTATATTGTATTTCCATTAACAAATTATGATAAGTATTGTTATGTTTAATACTTTTATATTTTAACCATCATATTAGAGTTAAAAGTGATTTACACGTCCCCCTTACAGTATTAGAGTATTCTGAATTTGACTATATATTTACTTTAACAAGTGAGTTTTATACTTTCATAACTGTTCGTGATACTAACTAGCATCCTTTTGTTTCCGCTTAAAGAACACCTTTAGCATTTCTTGTAAGGCAGGTCTAGTAGTGATGAACTCTCAGATTTTGTTTTTTTGGGAAAGTGTTTCTCATTTGTAAGGACAACTTTGCAGAGTAAAGTATTCTTGGTTGGCAGTTACTGTATTTTGCCATGTATAATGCACTCCCATGTATAATGTGCTCCCACATTTTTGGCCAAAACTTTCAGGAAAAAAATTCTTTTGTTTTAATTATTTAATTCAAATTTTTATTTGTTTACATTTAGGTACTTGTTTTTGTATTATAAAGGAATTTTAGCATTTATTTTTTAACATATTATGGTACAAGAAATTTTATGTAACGAAAAATTACAAAACACAAGAATAGATACAAAGTACAAGAAATTTTATGTGCCAGTAACAAATTTGCAATATTTATGCATCATAGAAGGCCAAGGACATTTTGTCATTGCAAGTTCGTGATAAGTTCAACAAAACTGATTATCGTATTCCAGGGTATTATTTTGCATATGAATATCATTATTAATTTATAGAGTTACACTTTTTCAACTCATAAGCATAAATAAAAGAATTAAAAGCATTTATAGAGATACAGAATTAATAGTATCCATGTATAATGTGCATCTTTATTTTTCCTTAACAAATTTGGGCAAAAAAGTGCACATTATACATGGCAAAATACGGTATTTTCTTTCACTACTTTGACTATAACATCCCATTCTCTTGGCTTGCAAGGTTTTTGCAAGATACCTGCCTCAAGCCTTATGGAAATTCCCTTATATGATGATTATCTTTTCTCTTGTTGCTTTCAGAATTTTCTCTTTGTCTTTGATGTATGTCAGTTTGATTATAATGTGTCTCAGTGAAGTCTTCTTTGGATTGAATTTGTTTGGGTATTTTTGAGCTTTATGTACTTGGATGTTCATGTCTCCCCCAGATTTGGGAAATTTTCAGCCATTTTCACTTTAAAAAAGCTTTCTTACCTTTCTCTTCTCCTTTGAGACTCCCATAATGCATACAGTAGATGTTTTAATGATGTCTCATAAATCCCATAGGCTTTTTTTTCACTCTTTTTTCCTGTGGGTAATTTCAAGTGACTTGTCTTTGAGTGAAGAAATTCTGTCTTCTGCTTAATCAAATTTGATGGTGCTCTATTGCATTTTTCGTTTTGTTTATTGTATTGTTCCAGATTTTCTGGATTTTCTGAAAATATTTTTATCTCTTTGTTCAACTTCTCATTTTGTTCGTGTATTGTTTTCCTGATTTCATTGACTTATCTGTGTTCTCTGGTAGCTCTCTAAGCTTCCTTAAAACAATTATTTTGAATTTTTTGTCAAGCAATTTGTAGAACCTCATTCCTTTGGGGTTGTTTACTAGACAATTATTTTGTTCTTTGGTATTCTCATGTTTCCTTTATTTTTCATGTTCCTTTAAGGTCTTATGTTGCTTCTTCTGAAGTCCCCTTCTTTAGTCTTTACTGGATGACTTTGAGTGAGGAATACATTCACAAGTAAGCCTGGCTTACTAGATTCTGAGGCTCTCTCAGATCTTCTCTATGGATGCAGTCACTCCATATTTCTTGTTCCCTCCGAGGGAGGAATTCTTAAGATTGTATGCCTTCTCTTGATCCTGAAAAGCCAAGCTAGGTGCTCAGAGCTTCCAGTTTATTTTCACCAGGACAATGCCCTGAATTGCTCAAGCTGGTGTGCTTTCTTCCAATCCCACAGTTAGGCTGATTTTTCACAGGTGCTTGTGAGTTGTCTGCAAATCCTTGCACTTGTAGTCCATGGGGCTGTACACGGGGAGTCAGCCATAGAGGAGTGGAGTGGGGGGGAGGGGTGTACTGAATATTGGATATTTCTGTGGGCCAGTTAAGGGGATATTCAAGCACTGTATCTCATGTGGCTCCTGGGCAGGCTTCCTGATCAAGTCTGTAAAGCAGTTAATAATTCCTGCAGCCCTTTGATGACTTCTGAGCCCTGGTTATTATATGCTCCCAGCCTCTCCCGACCCTTCAACTGTGTTGATCACCTCCATATTCTTGGACTTCCACAAAGGTACCCTTGTCTGTAGGTGGTTGTCAAAAACTATGTTCTGTGGGGGAATAATGGTAGAAGACTCTTATTCCACCATCTTGCTGACATCACTCCCCTCTGTCCTCAACTTTGATTTTTTTCAAACGTTAAAATTTTATTAATATTTTTTAAAATCAGGGTCTCCATTTCTCCAAAATATCAGCTCAGAGAAGTGTGGTTTGTGAATGAGAGACTTTCTAATTTCAGAATCCAGTTCTTTCACTTCACTTAACAAGCATGCTTTTGGACTAGGGTATGATGGGTGACTGCAAGAATAATATCTTTGCTAAACTGACTTTTGATTAAGTGATGAATGGTGCTGAATTGAGACTATTATTCACTAAAATGCATCCAAGAAAATATCAAAGGCAGGCATTAACTTCAGGTTTTAATGCTAATTAGAGGCATCTGTTTCCCAGGTGTAAGGTGTTTATCTTTTAAAAGAAGGAGATAGTAAAGCACAGAAACATACTACAGCACCGATGAGCCAATAATGATTTAGTGGATTCAGGAAAGGAGAAAAAAACAAGGAAGATAAATAAGATGTTTTGGTGAATATGAAGAGCTGGGAGAACAACTCTAACGTACTTCTGTGCAGGGGGATTAAAATAATACAAATGTGTGCCATGCTGCGTGATTTTTTATTCAAATTTTTCCTTTTTTTTTTTTTTTTTTTTTGGTCAGGGACATGTAACAATGTTTAGTTTGAAAAATGTACTTTTCTCTGTAATTTTTGATCCCCAGGAGGGCTGATGCATCTATTCACTTATCTGTACAATGCTAAATCTATCTCCTCATTATTCATATTCAGCACTTACAAGGAATCTTGAAAACAGGAAGCACAAATGTCATGCTCTCCTTTCCCAAAATTTGAAGCAAATAGAAGCAGCTTCATTTGACATACAGCAAAATAGCACCTGATTTGGGAGAGAGCTCAAATATCTGCGTATTTTTCTAGTTTTTTTTTGAGGTGTTTTGCCCTTGTGTCAGTGAACATAATGTGATGGAAACAGTGGGTGATTTAGGATCTAGAGACCTGGGTTCTAGTACTGTTCCTAGCTGGTGACTTTAAGAAATTCAGTTAATGCAAAATAAAGATTTATGAAGGTTACTTTTAAGCTTTCCACCATGCAGTTGTTTTATTACAGGACTCATGATACAATTCAATTCTCTAAATCTTCTTTGGGTATTAACTATGTGCTAAGCACTAGAGAGAAGACAAATATAAGATATCATGGTCTCAAATAGCTCACCCTGGGAAAAGTGCAAGAGGAGAGAAATGTGTCAGATAGCTTGTTGCTGTATAAGAGGGGATGATTAAGCCTATGCAGGAGGATTCAGGAAGATCTTTCAATAAAGGTGATGTTGGAGCACAATTTTGAAGAATAGATAAGAGTCACCGTGCAGAACAGAAAGAGGATATTTGATATTAAGCAGCTCAAAAGTCTTCAGCCTGAATGGTTCCAAGTCTTCCAGAGTCTGGTGTCCTGTTTCATACAATTTCAAGTCCCAAACTCTGTCTTCTGCAGAGGTCCATGAAGCCCTTAACAAAAGTGTGTGTGTGTGTGTGTTCATTAGGTAGGGGACATTTATTCACTTCTAAATTGTTCCACACTGAGAGATGCTTTGAAAATTTTGCCAGTAGTAATCTTAGATCGCATCCAGCTGAAACTGTTACTCTTGCTACCCAGCTCCTCCTTTCCTCTTTTTTCATGCACCCAAACACCACTAATACAAAGTTATTAGTCCTAGACATTTTTTACTGAAGGTTTGGGGGAAGTGGAGGGTAATTATTTTTAGTGGAGGATGACAACTTTAGAGTAAATGTTGTAGAAATAATCATCACAGGGAATTATTTGTCGACTCTTGTTTTCAATTGCAGAGGCTTATCTCATCTCTCTTCATATCTCCACCATTTTTCCTCAGGTTGTCCATTGTAAGTCCCCAAATTCCCAACACTTGGTTAGGTAGAGCAATGCAACCTCTCATTCTCACACTCTGGTTCTGCCCAGGTAGCCTGACTTTTTTTTACTAAAAGCACCCATTAAGACTTGGCATTTTCTTTAATCAGTAGAACAAAAGGTGTGGGCATATTTACTTCTGTGACTTATTAGTTAAAATTAAAATCTGAAATAAAATTCACTTAAGCCAGATAGATATTTCCTTTTCAAGTTAAAGTGTTACAGTGAGACAGTTCATGGTGCTATGGTAGCCCTGTTCCACAAAGTCTACAGAGACCCAGGCTATTTCTGTGTTATTGCTTCAATGACCATAGCTTATATTCTCAAGGTCATGGTGTGTTCCAACATAGCACCTGAGCTCAAGATATTACATCTGCATTCTAAGATGAAAGAATGAATGAAGAAAAGGCAATGGGAAAGACACAAATTTATCTTAAAGAAAGTTTATGGAAGCTGCCATGCAATTAACCAGCAATAGCTATTTACATATTATTAGCCAGAATTTAGCACCATGGTCACACATCAAGCATAGCTACAAGGGAGAATAGGGAATGGAGCCTTTATTTTAGTCATATCCCATGCTAAAACTTGAGGGTTCTATTGCTACAGGAAAAGGAAAAAATACATATTAAGGAACATTCAGGCATTTAGTGACAATTTCTTTTCTGTGATGCAGAAGGTAGAAAGTCAAGGTTCTAAGTAGCTTTAGCTTTTCTTTATAGTGACTATTTAATCATATTCACACGATTCTTTGTAGATACTTCACAGTTTCTCCAGATTCCTCTTAAAAGATGGATATTAAAACTAGGCACAGAGTTGTAATAAGGGCCTCTACAAGTTCTTTTTTAAATTTTTGTTTGTTTCAGGTGTACAAAGCAACATAATAGTTAGACATTTACACCCCTTGTGAAGTGATAACCCCCCAAATCTACTATCCTTCTATCCTTCTGACATCATATATAGCTGTTCCAATATCATTGACTCTATTCCCTATTTGTACTTTACATGACTATAACTATATATTTATATATGTATATAGTATATATATATAGTTGACATTCAATATTATTCTACTTCAGCTTCAGGTGTATAGCACAGTGGTCAGGCATCTACACAGTCTATGAAGTGATCCCCCTGATAAGTCCAGTACCCATCTGGCACCCTACATAATCTTTACAACATTATTGGGGTCTCTCCAAATCCTTAATCACTTGCCAAATATGAGACTTTTCTGTTACCTTTCGAGTCATTTTTTAAAGAGCATGAATGAATCATCTGTTTTGACAGTCCCACTTTTTCTTCTGTTGTTATTTTTGTGTTGTGTGAGTGTCATAATGTTTTCTTTGAGGTCTCTTTCATATATTCATTTCTTTTAAATTTAATTTTATACTTTTTTCCCTTCGAGCTCTTTTTAATGAGAGCATTAAATCTGAACAAGACCTAAATTGTAAGGGGTTTAACAGAGTAAGTATCGTAACAGCATTAATAAGGTCATTCTATGAAAGCCTGCTGGATATATTTGGTATTTGCTTAGCTATAAT